>NC_092825.1:122464123-122736623 GCF_039878825.1 Excalfactoria chinensis
TTGTCCAGGGTCTTAATAAAGTCAGTGTATCCTGTTTGTTTATATAATATATTGAACAATATTTCAGTACAAATGCCAGATTAGTTCTGTGCTGTGTAACCTAAAGGATTAAGAATAAAATCTGTCCACCAAAGAAAGCTTGTTACCTGAACCCCATGTAAATCTGCTTCAAGAACTAGAAATACCACCATATTTCAACTGCAGGGAGAAGATCACTGTTTGGATGCCATCACAAGAGTGGGGAAAGCTGTTTATCTTTCCATGGGAAGGCTTCTCATTGTATGCTTACCCAGCTACTCTTTTTTTTTTTTTTTTTTTCCTCTGGTTGTTTTGTTGTGGTGTTTTTCTTTTTTTTTTTTCTTTTCTTTTGTTGTTGTTGTTGTTGTTGTTATTGTTGTTGGTTTGGTTTGGTTTGCTGTTGCTTTTGTTTCTTTTTCTTTTTTTTTTCAGCCCGGGCCAATGTTACTTTGGAAAACTTTAAGAACTTTATGAAGATGAACAATGCGGGTAATGCATTCAGCTCAAGACATTATCTCAACTTGGCAGCACAGAAGAATGTTTGTGGTTGCTTTTGGAAGCTGCAGTGGAGTTTTGGCACCTGGGCTATCCATAACCACCCCTCACATGCATCCCCTCTCCTGCTCTCTTTCAAACACAGGGCTCTCTTTATCTGGGACCTCCAGCAGTCTCCCAACCTATGTCCCACATAGGAGAAGTAAGATATCTAGCTCTAAATTGCCGGGGCATGCTTGGTGAAGGTGAAGTGAGAGTGCCTTAAGTGAGACTGGAGATAGGAAGGTATAGCCCTCCAGTTAATGGAAAGTTCTGTACCCCCACCAGCACCCATGGAGCCATAGACACATGTCAGTGATCTGCTCTCAAAAGTAGGCTGTTGTCCTGTGCTGTCTGCCATATAGGTTTCTAGACTGCTCCCACCTCTTCCCAGAACAGCACACATGTGCCCGTTGAATACATACTTTTTCCTCCTTAAAATTCCCAGTTTCCCTCCTCACTTCAGAGCAGCACTAACTTCAAAGGGTTTACACAAGAGACAACCATGATAGACTCTGGATGAAGCTGCTGACTTCAGCAAAGACACTGAAGGTCTTAGGGCTTAAGTTCTCTGTGCTAATATATTAATGATAATTCAATATTTACAGCATGAGAGATTGAGCTTTTTTTCTTTTTTTTATAAGGAAAACAACACATTGTGCTCCAAGGGCTAGCATCAAAGTCTTTCAAGGTTGATTGCAGCTACATATCATCAATATAACTCTGCAAACTTAAATTTGTTATATTTTATCACTGGTAGCAGGAAGGGCCAAATTTTGCTTGCAGAATTTTTCTTGAAGTTAGCAAACCAATTCAATTCAGCCCAGGGAGAAAGGTTTGTTCCTCAGACATGAAATCTTGCAGATTATCAAAGGGAAGAAACTAGGGAAAGCAACTCCTGTGTAAACTGTGTGCCTTCAGGAATGTTTGAGCTAACTGAGCAGTCCAGAAAAATGTGCACTGAGATGTCTGCCATTGGGAATGCTGGGGGCACTCCCACTGTCCACAGAGGTGGTGTGACACAGATGCAGCAATGCACATTTCACCACATCGCCCACAAGTGCAGCGCAGTAGCTGTTGAGAAATAAATTTATTTCCTGTCCCTTTGGTTGACAGCCTTTCAGTCACAGCTGCCTGCAGTAACAGGAAATGTTATAGCAATTTTAGTTGTAACTCCACAGTCCAACTGAATATCAATCTGCGTGCACTCACATAATCACTTCTCACCACCACACAGTCCCCTTTTTCCAATAATAAGCAAAGACTTGACCAGTGAGGAAAGAGGCTCAGAAATGAGAGCTGGAGAAGTGTTCAGAAAGTCCTTGCTCCATCACAGTGTGTCTGTGTGGCTTTGCCTAACAATATGTCCTGCTTAAAGTACATAGGGACATCAGGGGAGCACCTACCCAAAGCTCTACAGAAGGGCTGTCACAGTATTAGTTTCAGTACTTAAACAGGAGAATCCTAAAATAAGTGAAGTAAATTCAGACCTTAGTGAGCACTGACAATTCTCCCTCAGTCACTGTTTTTTTTTTCTTCATGCCTAGTATGTAAAAAATAATATTTTGCCACCTTAGAGGGGAGTTGTCTGGATACCTCTGAGAAAGATGGTTACAGCTTAGGTACTGCAGTAAGAGAAACTGCATAAAAACCCTAAACTCAGGATGATAATTATGAGTGTTTGCCTTCAAGAAACCCCGTTGCAATCAGCAGCAGAGTAGAAGAAAATCTTTTGTTTCCTTTTTCCTTTATAATTTACATTTTAATTCAGTCTCTCTCTCTCTCTCTCTCTCTCTCTCTTTTTTTTTTTTTTTTTTTTTTTTTTTTTTTTTTAGCTTTCTTTTCCCCTTTTCTTTCAAAGCTTCCTTAAGACAATAGGAATGTCATGGATCACACTAGGTAGAATTCAAATTGAGGTCTATGAGATGCTGTGAGCGACATTTAAACTTTGATCATCAGCTTGTCCAACTTCCTCTGTTATTCTTGATTTCACAGTGGGTGAAAGGAAAGTAGCCTGAGTAAAAAGTACTTTATGTAAAATATTTCCCCAAGCTCCATGTGCAATTAAATTATTACTTCCCCACGCTAACTCCAGTCCTGAACATACAATGACTGCTCTGCTAATGGACAATTCCAATATTTGGCAGGATGAGGATATTCACTCAGGGCTCCTTGCAAAAGGCTCATGTTAGAATTACATGTTTGGGAGCTAATTACTAGTCATAGGTTAATAATTTATGATAAAAATCACATCCACTGAACTTACCTATCTGCTCACAGATTGTTTCTGAGCAAACTGACTTTGTCAAATGTATTTATTATTATTATTTAAAAAAAAAAAAAAAAAAAAAAAAAAAAATTATTCTATTATTATTAGTTCTTGATCAGCATGTAGAATGTGCAGTGTTCATATATTTCTAAGTAGTGAAATTAGGGTGATATACATTCTTGTGTCCTGGTTAGCTGAGAATCATCTTAAGCAAATACTTGCAATTGCCCGTTTCTTTCTCCTTCTGTAAATATTTTGTAGTCTTTACATGTGCCTCTCTCTATATATATTTGCTAAATAGCCACCACAAGCAACTACAAAGAGGCATGGGCTTACTGAACTCTCTCCAGCCCAGAAGACTGCACTCTTTTGTATTATTACAGAGCTGAACTATGGGTTGCAAAATAAAGCCTTTCAAAAGCAGAGTGTGTCTAGTCTATGTAAGTCAGAGGATGAACAACAAATATTGTCTTGATCCAGTTACAAATTTCACCACAAAGTGGAAAAATGAGCAGAAAGTTGTTTTATTTTCATCTCCATTTTTTGTATCATATACAAGATCTACTCTTAGATGTGGCAAAATGAATTATAATTCCACTTTGTTCTTTTACAATTTGATATGTAACTTTAAGATATTGGCCCTGTTTTTTTATAAAATTATGAGAGGAGTCATTTTCCTACAGACACTCTATGATGTTCAAATAACTACCCCAAACCTAAGTTTCTGAGTAGGAATCTGAAAATGGGGGTCCAAGCTTTTTCATAGTTCAGAAACCTCTAAAATGTATTTAATTTAAAATGCTTAAAGAATTATAAATCATTGACATATCATCATGGAGGAATGTGCCGATGAGTTTTTCTGAAATTGGAATTAACTATGAGACATCATAAGATATTGTCCTGAAAAAGTTTACTGAAATGAAATATAAAAATGTTCTCAAATTATTAGATGTCACAAGAAAAAGAAAGTATGTTTCTGTGTTGATTATCTTTCTGATGTTGTCTGTTACAATGCACAACCTACTTTTTGCTCCCTTAAAGAGGACAGCTAGTTTTTCTCTCTGGCTCATTTCGGTACCATGAATCATGTTATATTTGCAATAAAGAATTATACAGTTCAGGGAAGGGGCAGACAGTGAGACAAGTGGAGAAGGAATGTTTCCAAATAATCATTAGTTAGTCCCCCAGGTGAAAAATTCAGAAATGCAGAAACTATCAATTGCATAAGCTAAAATCTAAGCAGTGCCAGAGAACTCCTGCAGTTTCACAAAAAGCTAGCAGACCCTGTGGACTTAGAGCTATCAGCACATATGATTGTGTTCTTTGCAAGAACTGAACCACCTACACTTCTACAGAAAAATGCTATTGGTAAGCAATAACATGTCTCATACAGCCCAGATGTTTTTGTCTGCAAATTCTGCTTTTCTAGAGGAAAATATACAAGTACCTTCCTGAGATACTGTTAGCATGGAAAAGCCCAAGATATACTAAGAAGTTGTGACTGGGGGTAGGACTTGATGGTCTCTGGAGGTCCCTTCCAAGCCCTACAATTCTGTGGTTCTGTGCTTCTGTGATCCTCATCTTCAGGGTCCAGCAGTAGGCAATGTAAAAAAGAAAAGGCCATAGCTAAATGCTGTTTAGTACTCTTCTCAGTGCAGTTATTGGAAAACTAAAAATATCTGTAGCTTAAAGCATTTGAAGCTAAATTATATTTTCTTGAATGTCTGTCTGATTCTGAAATCCCCTGTTCAGACAGTATCTAGCAGTTTTGAGTATAGAAGCAGCACTAAGCAGCAAAACCTAGAGCTTGCAGCTAACAGCTAAGCTAATCTCTATGTACAAGGAAATTTACTTGTTGCAACCTACTGCAGTGATGAATGAGCTTTTATGAACTGGCTAAGAAGAGAGACCTTTTTTTCTCTGGCTAAAGACAGTTCGAAGGTTTCTCACAGCTTAAATCACCCAAAAAATCAAATCATCCACTTCTTTGGTTGGGTGCTCAACTGAAAAAAAGATGAAAGAAGCTAAGATGACAAGTGCAATATTCCAGTGCTACACATCACACAAAAAGAGAGATACCTAAAATAAATAGATAGATAGATAGATAGATAGATAGATAGATAGATAGATAGATAGATAGATAGATAGATAGATAGATTAGATAGATAGATAGATAACTGGGGGGGGGGGGGGGATAGGGGGACATTGCACACTTTATTAACAAGCCAGAGGAGTGTGATGTTCTCTTCGCTGAGGAGAAATGCTCTGCAAATAACAGTGATGCAAATTGAGAGGTCTGTCTTAGAAACAATTTCCCTTCACTCTGAGTTATTCCCAACAGAGAAGTACAATCTTCAGGATGTGTATGGGATCACTGTCCTAAGAAAGTGTGGGAGTGGAAGGTTCTGAGGGCTTCCTGGTGACCAATAAAAGCAGAATATAGAGTGAATCACTCTGCAATATGTGAAGAGAAAAAATGGATTGCTACAGGGCTTTTGAGTTTCACAGGCAGATGCTGAAGGATTCTTGTAAGCACTAGTAAAGCAATGGTAAAATTTCCAGAAGATACTGATGATGAAGCACTGTTACAAACATTGCTTAAGCATGAAGTCACTGAATGTTAAACTGCATTACAGTGGTTAAAGGTGAACTAATCACTAAGCTGAAAGTTGGTGGTCACTCAGGACTTTGAAAAAGTTCCACTTCTAACGAATCTGCAAAACATTCTGAAGATTAAATAATGAAAGTTATATAATTGAATTGAGAGAAGTAATGTATGCAGAGCTTGTAAATGAAAACTTAAAATGTTCAAGACCAATTTATTAGCTCACAAGAAAATTTGTATTCCATCATCAAGACAGGTCAATTCTGTCTTCAAGTTCACCTGGGAATGACAGTAACTTGATATCTATATATATAAATGTGTATAACATACCAAATATGTATTTGTGCATACAATTACTTTTTGTTATATATGTAATATATGTTTTCTGTCATAGTATTTTAAATTCATAATGAAGTGTATAAAATAAGTGGTGCAAGGTCATGTACTTGGGGACTAATAGCAAGAATTTCTGCTAAGGCCAAATCATTTTCAAATAAGAGGGATGGAGGGAGATCCAGTTATGTTAATCAGGCTGCTGTAAGACGTTTTTCTTACCATTTGTTTCCCCTTTGCCTCCAGACTATCGTGTAATGCTAAACTTCAGGAGCACCATGGCGTAAGCAATTTGCTAGTTCACAGAGAAAGACAGGTGCTTCCTGGTTTGAAAAGTGCAGATTGTGGTTAGTAACAGCACTTCATTCTGCTCATCCAGATGATTCCATCATGATTACTTCTTCTCCCCTTCAGTGTGTCCCTTCTCCAAAACAGAGTCCTAGTCTTTGTTGTCTTCCTTTTGAAGGCAACCATGCTATCTTCTGGTTCTTCTTCATGTTTACTCTCCCCTGCTATATCCAACTCTGCTAAATCCCTTCTGGAACACACATTCAGGACATTCAGACAGCCATGAACTGTAGCGCATCCCAGCTTAATAAATACCAGCATTAATACCTTAATGGCAAAATGATGTCCTTGGCCCTCCTTTGGAGCCCTTTCTTATGACACCCAGTGCTACTGCTTTTTGTCTGTCACCATACAGAAATAACAGGTTTGGAAACCAGCCAGTTGTGACTCCAAGGTCTCCTTCTTGATCTGTGACTGCCAGCTCTGAGTTCAGGACATGCAAATTGTAAATTGTGTTACCAAATTCACTACTACAACATACTTTCTATACAAAACAACTTCTGCCATCTTTAAAACAACATGCAACTTTGTGAAATCTTCTTGATCCCTGAGGAATAAAACCAGCAGCAGCACTGATCCCTAAGGAAGCTTACCAGTGTTATTTCTAAGTCCTGAACAATATCCATTAAGTTCCAGGCGTTGATGATATTTTAGCCTATGAAATGACTTTTCTTGTAGTCCAAAGGTAACACAGCTTCTTTAATGATCTTTATGTGGAATCCTGTTGATGTCTTTTTGAAGATTAAATATTTTGCCTGTCCTGACTCCTTTTTATTGATGTGCTCACTGACTCCTCTGTGGAAGTGCTGAGTGTTGGCCCGGGAGGATTTCCCTTTGTGTGCAGTGTACTGTGTTTAGCATTTTCCTCAAGGATCTCATGAATATCTCTCTCCAGAATAGGCTGAAGAGACCTTTAGGCAACCTACTTGGACCCCACAGTGCTCCCTCTTTAATGTGATTGTATGTCTGATATTATGGGAAAGTCACCACTATTCAGCCAGCACTCTTGGTGGTTTTTATGCTACTCATTCAGGTAGATAATAATAACATTGTCAGGAATTAACCTGAACTGGTCAAAAGTGACATAAAACTAAGGATGGAGGTTAATGATCATGTAATATTTCAGATGTAACAAACCTTAATAAATTTGGATGAGTCTTAATAAGACTCCTAGCTGCTTATATAATCAGGTTCTAAAATGGTCTCCCAGATGCAGTGAGACAAAACTAACTTTTCCTTATTAATTTAACCTGTCTGCTTCAGTTCACTTGTAGTGAAATGGGGAAAGCATTAACCTGGCTCTTTAGAACAACCTGTGGTCTAATTACATAAATCTTCTGACATAACTTGATCATGAAGCTTACTAAGTATTTTGCCCTACTGTAGAGTGTGGTATGTATATATGTAAACTGTAGTTATTGCTCTGCGGTCCCTTGTGGTAACTCAGTTTGAGGGCACAGCTCATTGCTGATATGCAGTGTAAATTCCTTAACTTAGTGCCTGTTTACAGTTTCTTTTAAAATATAGGTTCATTCCTATTGTATTTTCCTACTTAGTGCACATTTTTTCCTTCATTAGAAAGAAGTAGAGATTAAATGCAATTTCTTCATTGTATGTTTTGTAGCTTGTCTGAGGCTTTGAGTCTAATTTGACATATCTCTTCCACCTTGGAGTGATCTCTCAACTAAATGATAAACAGAACTTAAGATCTGAACACATGAATTAGCCACAGGGATTTAAAATAGACTTTTTGACCTATGACTGTAAAATAATATGTATTGTTATACACCTCTCTGTGGGACTGTTTGATCACTTTATTATTTATAGATTAAAGAACATTGTTGCTAATTAATACTGTTCTAATTGTTAGCAGTGTATATGCAGTTGCTTTGATGTTTTTTTGATCCTGTATTTTGGGGATTTCACTTACTAATTTTTTGGATGATTTGGGATTTTGGAACCTGTGTTTTCAAGCCCTTGTTTCATTTTCCTATTACTGAGGTCTCTTCAAACTTTGCTTCTCATCACACCATTCTCTTTCATTTTTAGTCAAGTGTTACAAAATGGGGCAGCCCCAATTATTTCCTTAACATTATACCAGTAGATTCACTTTCTCATTGTCTTGAAAAAATAGATTAGCAAAAAGGTTAATACTGTGTTGCCTATATCACATTAGCCTTTTCTTGTTATTAAGCTCTCCATTAAATGTAATACAAGGATTTTAGGATAATCATCAGGGGCAACCTAGAGGTCTGCTAACATTTAAGACAGTTTCTCTGATGAAGACTTTCTCCTACAATCTATTGAGTGCACATTTTTTTGTAGCAGGTACACAGAAACTACAGTCACAGAGTGGGAATCTCTCCCTCAGCGTCTGCCAGATGACTATTTATGTTGCCTAGGTCAAACCATATGATTGTACCAGTTCTTACCAGTCTGAAAAGGTATAAATCTTAAAATTCAAACCCAGTTTTTGAATGCTTAGATCAGAAAGTTTTGACTTCATCAGATTCTTAAGACAATATAGTTGCTATATAGACCTTTGTGTCACTACACTAAGTAACATGTTTCACAAATCCATTATGACCAACATGGACGAACTGAATCACTTGTTGGGTTTGTTATTTTATTTCTTTATTGGTAAGCACAAATTTAAGCTTTTCATCAGAAAAAAATAATAGTTTTATTATAAAATTCTACACATATCATTCAACATTTAGAATTCACGTTCATCACAAAAACTCTTTATTTATAGAACATGGCACAACATTTTTAAAAGTATAGAAATAATTGTACAGTATCTCTCACATAAGGCATTAGGCAGACAACTACAGCTAAGTTATAATTAGTTCCATTGTGAGTTTCAGCTTCAAAGAAACTCAAAACTTCTAAGAAAAAATTTAGCTGACTCTACCAGGCTTTGCCTATGTGCTATGGCCTAAATCCACTGAAAGAATTAGGGGTCTAACAGCCACTGTAAACATCTAAGTCCAAAATGTAGATCTTCAAAACCCCAGCTGAGCTGGTGCTTTACCCCAGAGGAAGGTAGTTTTCTTCCCATGGCACCTACATTTCTGCTAATAATGTTCTCGAGATATGTAAAATCATGTGCAAAAAGAAACAAAGGAATTAGGAAAGTCTCTAGGAGGAATTAGGAAAATATGTTTTTGTCTATATGCCTAACTGTAACCCTGGAAACTGTCATTAAGCTGCCACCTGACCTGACAGACACTAATCACAACCACGCAGCACTCCTTCCTTGAAAGTTTCATCAGAAAACATGCAACTTCTCTCTCTTCAAGGGCTGTAATATAATTAAATTTTCAACTGAGACCTGGCTCCTGCTTATGCCTAACTGGCATCTAGAAACTTGGTTTTCACTGGTTTAATCTTCTGACGTATGTCTGCACTGCTGGCAGAGAGGATAAAGTAAGACTGTACATGGCCCTTGCTGCTTTATTGATAGCTTGCTGCCTGACACTGCCTTGAACCATTCCTTGTACATCTCTAGAAGGCCAAGTCTGCACCCACTTATAGAGTCAGCAAACAGCATTATTGACAAAATTGTATCAGATTTCTCTAGTTCCAATCCACAAAAAACAAAGCACTATCTCCCCTAGCATAATTTGCAGCCTTAAGCATGGTACATCCTGTTCATGACACTGACTGGGGTGTGCAGTGCAAGCCACTAAGATTTATGCCATAGGTCATCTCTCTGGTAGGAAACAGGATTGGAGTCAAGGTGTATTTCTGGTTTGAAGCCACAGTGGTTCATGTAGGTATAACATATGAAGTCCAGTCCAAAGGCACTGCTAGCATGTTGGAAAGATGCAACTCTACTCAGTGGTCTGTTCCAGTACAGTTTCAGTTCTAATGATCATGGAATCATAGAATCGTCAAGGTTGGAAAAGACCTAAAAGTTCTAATGATAAATACACCTACAAGAAGATGAGGCTGACACACCCTCTCTGCTTTACAGTAGCTTAGGCTGTGGTCAGAAAGGAAAATTCAAACAAGTATCCCATGAGTAGGCATATATTCATCCCCTCTTGTTCTCAGTGGGTCAGCAGCTTCATAGTGTCTTCTTCAAAAGGAATTTCTGCTTAAGAGCCAATGTAGATCAAGGAGAGGGTTGAAAGCTTAGGTAAGCACTTGCACCATTTCTCTAATGGTTATATTATGGATCTGCCTGTGCTGGATTTCATAGAAAACTTTCATGAGCCCTCTTTCTACTCACAGTTAGGCAGGTGTTAGTACATCTATCTCATACCTGCAAATTTCATTAAACAGAAGCATCTGCAGTGTTAGGCAGTGCTCTGTACAGCTATATACCTCAGCCCTGTATTTTCTTGCTCTTCTTATCATCCTTTGAAACCCCATGCAACTTCTATCAAAGGTAAAAACTAAGTCAAGGACAATCTGAAAAGTTGCAGTGAGTCTCTAACAGGGAAAAGGCATTTGATTTCAGTTTTATTGATACCTTGCTTTCAGCTGAGACAGTGTTAACGGCACACCAATGTTTTTGTTGTTGTTTAGTTATGGGTATGTGCCCAGGGATAGATAGTGGGAAGAGCTAGTGATAGTGGGGAAGAGCTACCACCATGGTGATATGGAAGTAGAGAGTGGTGTGGAGGCAGGACAGGTGCCTCATTCCATAGCACGTGACACCATGCAGAAGGCTACAAATCTGTGGGAAGCTGGCTGGGGGCTGGCCACTGCTCAAGGATTTGCAGGGCATCAGTCAGCAGGTGGTGAGTTGATGTGCCTCTAGTGGGACATCGGTTGGTAGGCAGTTGTTTTGTTAGCAGGACATCAACTGACAGATGGGGAGCAGTTGCAATGAGGTGATAGATAATTTCTTTTTTTCTTTTTTTCTTTTTTCTTTTTTTTCTTTCTTTTTTTTTTTTTCTTTCTCTTTGCCTTTTCTGTCTTAGTAAATAGTTTTTATCTCAAGCCATGAGTTCCATTTTGTTTCCAATTCTCTCCCTCCCTCATCCCACTAAGGAGGAAGGGAACGGTTGTGTGGTGCTGTGATGCTGCCAAGTTATTTGTGTAGATCTGCAATGATAAGCACAAGCAGAGGAGGTCACTGAATCATGGAATCATTACTGTTGGAAGAGATCTTAGAAGATGATCTTAGGATCATCTAGTCCAACCATCCATCTACAACTAATAATGCTACTAAATCATCTCCCTAAGTACTACATCTGCTCTTAAACACCACCAGGGATGATAAATCCACCACCTATCTGAGCAGCCTGTTCCAATGTATCATCACTTTTTCTGAGAAGAAATTCTTCCTAGTATCCAACCTGAATTTCCCCTGGCAAAATCTGAGGCCACTCCCTCTTGTCCTATCACTATTACCTGAGAGAACAACCCTCACCTACTCACAACCTCCTTTCAGGTCATTGTAGAGAGCAATAAGGTTTCCCCAAGCCTCCTCTTCTCCAGACTGAGTAATTCCAGTTCTCTTAGCCACTCCTTGTAAGTCTCATGCTCTGGATCCTTCACAGCTTTATTGCCTTTCTATGAACACACACCTGGACCTCAAGATCTTTGTAATAGTGAGGGACATAAAACACAGTATTCAAGTTGCAGCCTCACCAGTGCTGAATACAGAAGGACAGTAATCTCCCTGGTCCTACTGGCTGCACTATTTCTGATAAAAGCCAGGATGCAACTGGCCTTCTCAGCCACTGCTTGGATCACTTCTTGGACATGCTGATGACTCATGTTCAGCCAAGGACTGACCAACACCCCCAGATCTTTTTTCTCCATGCAGCTTTCCAGACACTCAGCCCCAGACCTTTAACACTGCAGGTCATAACATGTAGAGATCAAGAGCAAAGGGTGAAGTGTTAATCTTAGCGAAAAATTGCAATGTAAAAAACTGCATCTGAAGACCCAGAATTTCATTCCTATTCTCGTGGACCTAACTCATTCACATCCAGCCTTCAACACATTTGCTTACAATCTTTTTCCAGAAATCTGTGCTCAGTTTTACTAGTCAGGTACTTTTGCTGGAAGAACTCCAATAAACTACTTTTTTATTTTATACAGTTTTCCTTCATTTGACATAGTCCAAAAAAAGGAACACAAAAACTTCCGTGGGAAATGGAAATGCAGAACACAGCAAAGGCAAAAGTCCCATAATACTGTTCAACATTAATGATTAATGGTTTTTCCTGCAATAATTTGCCCCTAATTTCCACTCCTTTCAGTCTAGAAATGCTAATCAAATGAAATTCTTATCTTTTCTTCTTAGGGTAGGAGAAAAATGCTTGCTTATATTGCAGTGGGGAACTCTGATAACTGGCTGTGCTCTAAGAAAAATGGAATTTAACTTTTTTTTAGTATTACGCATTAACTTACTGACACCAGCAGTTTCTCCAAAATACAGCAAAATTTGATCCTTTTCCCAGACACTGGAGTTAATAAATGGAAGGACTCTGGCTGAACTCTATTCCCATTGAAGCTCATAAGAAAACTGTTAGATAAGTTAACAAGAGCAAAGCTAGACCAGTGTTGAAGGCTCTTGGAGATCCCCTATACAGCTTTCTCATTTAGTTGATTTTACCTGTAGAAATGGAAAATGCCTTTGATATTTTGAACTTTCAGGAATAAGGCTCCAATTTCCAATATGGTAAAAATCATACACCATTTCTTCATCTCTTGTGCTTACATAAGTCTCCTACTCATATTTATAGTCATCTTATAATTTGAAGAAGTCTCAAAATGGCTTAAATTAAAACCTTTCACGCTTTTTTTTTTTTTTTTTTTTTTTTTTAAGTGAAGAGGAATGCACAGGCTTTTCTAGGCTAAACCTTGTAACTAATAAAACATCAAAGAAATATGATGAAAGAGATACAAAGATAGTATATGTAAATGCTACCAAGTGTTCGTAGGTTATAAGAGGAATTTAGTATAGCAAAGATTTGGAATTGCCAATTGAGGTTTAAAAAAAAAATGATTTGCTAAAATTTTACCACTAGATTCACTAAGGAGATTTAACTATGTATTTCCCTTTAGAATCTTGAAGGTTGCCTACATACATCTCTAACAGTCTAGATTTAGGGCTGCTGTATGTCTCCTGTTTATGCTCAGTGAAAGGTGGCCCAGGCTCTCATCTGCGGCATGTTCCTCCATTGCTGGGCTCCCTAAAGCCCTTCTCTTGTGGTCACGTGTAGGGCTCATTTTCTGACAGTGTCTCTGGGTACCAAGAGCTGTCTGTCCTCCACTTGCCTGTGTGCTCAGAGGGGAAATTGATAGAAATCTGCTGAGGATAAACTGAGCGACTTTCAGCTCCTCTGCGTGATTGCACTGATCCAACTCTGCCATTAGGTGGTCATCAATCATTTTTCCACCTCACTTATGGCCAAATTCCACTCTCAGATGTGCATTCACAAATCCCGTTGACGTCAGCCGTTAGCGGTGTACCAAAGGAGAAGAATTTAACTCTTCATGTAGTTTTCTCCACACTCTGAATGTTCTATCTTCTTTTTCCTGAGGTAAGAATTTTTCCCTAATGTTATCTTTAGGTTTAAGCGTCTTAAAACATTAAAAAAAAAAGCTGGCATCACCTCTCCTGGGTGTCTCCTCCCTGAGCCGTCTACTTTCAAACTTTCTAAGGCTGATAGCAATCCTTTTGCGTTTCTGCGCTGTTTGGTATGAGGCAACCCAGTAGGACACAGGCTGTACTGGCAAAAGTAGATTTACAGAAGCCTTAGGGAAAAAAAAAAAAAAAAAAAAAAGAAAAGAAAAAAAAAAAGTGATTTCATGGTTGGGACTTATTAAAAAAGAAAACTAGGAAAAAGAGGTTTTTTTTAAAGGGAAAAAATTTACAAATATCCAGCACTTCTGGGTACCTTGCAATAAGTTCTCAAGTAATACAAGGAATATATCAGTAGGGAATAGTTTGGTTTATAAAAATATAAGCTTATTTAAGTGAATGCTAGATAGTCTTCGAATTGGGTGATCTTTGTATGCATTTTGTTCCTCGGTGTTTTTCTGATGGCTAGGGGAAGTCCTGCAGAGTGTTTCAGAGGTGTTTTAAGATACATATATTCTAGTCCTGAGATTCAAAGTCTTGCTTTTTTGGAATGTCTCTTCTCAAGCTAAAAATGAAAATGTATTTTTTAACTTCAAACATAGAAAGTGTCTCAGCTTGTTTTTACCTTCAGTCTCAACAACAATTTATTGTTAATGCAGCAATTTCAAATAAACTTTCAAACTGACTCTGGCTTGCGTGGCTGAAGTGGGAAGATACTGTCAATCTTTAGACCTCAGCTATTCCTACCAAGTAGTGGTACTGACTGGTCCTGCAAAGCTGGGCCACCACATTACCATGTCAGCCTACCCTCTAGATAGCATTATCCATTTTCAGAGGTCACGAAGCATTTCATATATCATCTTTATTTTCTGGGGGGAATAAAGGAAAGGCAAGAAAAGGAAAAAAACAAAAATCAGGATTTGGTCATTCATGGCTCCCTTTGAGAATCTGGATTTCTTCTCCTCCAACACAGCTTTCTATTAGCTGAACCTGAGTCAGGGCCAACTGCTGAATCCTCACACTGTGGGCTTCAGCTCAGCTGCACAGTAGTATCTTTACATCTGTGCCAGCTAGGGTTATTACTGAGTTTTATAACTTCTGCTATAAATAAAGCCTTGTCATCTAAGCATTCAAATTAAATACCTCTCAGTTTATTTTTGAACACTGGAAGTTAATAATAAATATCATCTTTGTTTTCTAATTTTTTTACTGAGTTGATTTAAATGCTCTTGACAGCTCCAATCCAATCCTCCCATCCAAGCTGACAAGCATGACATGCATCTCTGCATACAAGCTCTCAATTATGCATAATCCAATGTTTTCTAGGGTTTTAATTGAATCACTAGTCTCAAACTTGTTATTTTTAATTTACAACATTTGATTTCTGACACCGGCCCCTCTATGTCATAAATTATGCAGGAAAGAGCCTTAGTTGTGTGGGTGATTAAAAAAAAACTAATTAGGCATGATTAAAAAAAAATAAAACAGAGACCTCTTAAATATGTGCATGTTACCATGTAAGAGAAGCTTATTTCACTGGAAATGCCTGGGTGATTTTTTAAGAGATTATGTTCAGTTCAGTACAATTTGATTGATTTTGACAGAAATGAAAGAAAATGTAGGATTTTTTCTTCCTGCATATATACCAGAAATTGCATTACATGGCCCGTTGATGTGAATTTCTCCCACAGCTCATTGAATGTAATTTTGTTAAGTGGGCAGGAAAATGAATATGAAGAAAACTGAATAGAATCCAACATTTTCCTTGGCACCAGCAGCAAAGCTGAAACATGGCATATATAGATATAAATATATGTATATATACATAAATGTGATGGACAATTAGAGATATTAACCTTTTATGATTCAGCTAACAACAACAAGAAGGAAACTGCGCAGAATGTTAAATACCAGTAAAAGATAGATAGCAGAGTAATGATGTGTCTGTAAAGGCTGTATCTCCATAGCAGTAAATTAAAGGAAAAGAATTATTTTCCCTTTGATGAATTTAAGAAGTTACAGGTTTCCTTTCTATGTGAGTTTGCAGATGTTCGTAGTCATTATTTACGAACAGCTTAAAACTGGCTACTTTAAACACATTGTATGGAGAAAAAAAATAATAATAACATTATCTCACTTCTTTCTGACATATTCTTTTTCCAACAATGTGAGGGGAAAAAAAATCAAGAATCCCTGCTTCCCTCCAGCTGTGCAACATAATCTCTGTGCTCTGAGTCTAAAGTCTGTGCCTTACAGACATACACAGTACAGCTGCTCTATCCCCCTAAATCAGGCTGTGATGATAATGTGAATGAACTATGGAGGGGCTTCATCAGAAACTTCCAGTTCAGAAAACAACTTACATTTCTCAGTGTCAAATCTGTACATCATTCCAGCAATGCTACTCTTCTACTTGCATATAACTGTATGCTTATACAGTTCTCTGGATTAGGACCAAAGACTCAGATGGAGGTGCCTGAGGAAGAGCTGGCAGATCTGTTAGTACTAACACCCTTAGCAGCTTTGAAAACTCATGGTGCTGATTTAAAATCCAGCGTGATCTCCTGATCCTCAACAAAACTCACTGTGAAATCTTTAGCTGAAATGACATTTCCTCCAGGGGGAAGACGGCATTTCACAAGAATGGGGATCTTTTCAACTGCAGTGACCTGGCACTGAATACCTGTCTCCTTTCCCCAGGAGGCATTCCTCTCTTCCCCCGTCACAGGAATGATGAAGACATTTTTAAAGTCTGTGGGGATACCAGAAAGGAATGTTGAGCCCACGCTATTTTTTCTAGGGTGGACAAGATTATTAATTCTTCACTGACATTCATAAGAATGCCAAGAAGACAGAAGCCACTCATCAAAACAAGAAAAAAAATGCTTTCCTTTCTTTCAGTCATCCTGAGGTGCCACCACCGAACAAAAGGGCCCTAAGAAACCGTGACAAGTAGGAGTTGTGAAACACCACTGTCTGTATGACTGTCCTCATACCAGCCTAAAGCAAAGCTGCCCTGTTGGTACAGATGGCTTGGACAGATACTGTAAGTGAAATCTTGTTGAAATTTTTTGAAAATTCAAGATGATTATGAAAAACTAATAAGAAATAAATAAAATAATATTCATCAATATATTTCAAGACAGCTTTATATATAGACAGCTTTTATTTGAATCAAGAAATACTGTGCTCAGTCCAAGAAGATGTGCCAGCAGTATGTGCTTGCAGCCCAGAAGGCCAACAGTACCCTGGGCTGCATCAGAAGAGGGGTCGCCATCAGGGAGAAAGAGGGGACTGTCCCTTTCTTCTATGCCCTTGCGAGGACCCATTTGTAATACTGCATCCAGGCTGGGTCTCAGCAAAAGAAGGATGTGAAGCTGTTGGGTCAGATCCAGAAAAGGGATATAAAGATGATGAGAGGGCTAGAGTATGTCATGGGGTTGGAACAAGGGGATCTTTAATGTCCCTTTCAATCCAAGCCATTCTGTGATCCTAAGAAAAGAGATTTGAATTACCCTCAAAGTGCAAGTCCTGAGAAAACTGTGGAACGTGCCCTGACAGTGGAACTGACAATAAATTACAATAACAAGGTGACATCATGCTCAAACATTTGAGCATGATTCCTGCCTGAATGCTTGTCTAAACTGGACAGAAACCCATTTCAAAATTTGATAAAGTCACATATATTCCTAAAGGTAAATCAGTGAAGACATCAAAGACCTATTTACAGTCTTAAAGATTAGAATCAGATACCAGACCACAAATGTGGGAAGTGGAATAAATATGTTGTGTTACTATACTCCTTACTTATAAGTTGTTATATTGCCTTTTAACTGTGAATCAGTTATTGTGTACAATCTTAAAAACTCGACTAGAAATGCTCCAACTAGAAATGCAAATCCAAATCCTACCTATGGTGGATTTTCTAAGAAACATATTTGACTAAAACCTTTCTTTTTTACCAACAAATTCTAAGTTGTCTTCCAAAGAGAGGGTATGTAGCAGAACTCAGAGTCACAGAAACATAGAGGCTGGAAGGGATCTCTGGAGATCACCTTGTCCAACCCCTTGCTAAAGCAGGTACCTTACAGCAGGTCACACAAGAAAGCATCCAGGTGAGTTCTGAATGTATCCAGAGAAGGAGACTCCACAGCCTCATTGGCCACTGTTTCAGTGCTCTGTCAGCCCCAAAGAAACGTTTTCTCTCATGTTCGTATGGAACTTCCTATCAAAAAGCTCTTCAACCATTGTGGTCAACGTGATCATAAAAGTTTTGTTTTATATTTGGCCTATTACTGTGCAGTGATAAGTGGAAGAGTCAAGGGACAAACAACTTCCTTCTCTTGGGTAGTCTACTCTTAAAAGCTAAACAAAACTTCAAAAGTGCTGTAAAAACAATGGAGTTTGTGGAGAAATTGATAGCTGTAATATTCTTAGAACATCCTTCAGCAAATCTCCTGAAAAAAAAAAAAAAAAAAAAAAAAAAAAGCCCACAACCCTTACAACAACTTAAAACTAGGCATAAGACTGGATCAGCTTCAATCGTTTAGTACAATAGACAAAACCACATTGTGTAAGTTTTCTAATAAATCTTTCAGGTCTTACCTTTAAACATGATAGGTTTTCATTTCCAGAGATTCTTCCACAGTTTAATTCTTGCAATACTTAGAAATATTTATCCAATTTCTCTGTGGATAGATTTTCTATTTCCTACTTTTTCCTTTGGCATGACTAACTCTCTTGTCTGTACTGTTGGATGTACTTTAGAACAACTATCATATTTCCTCTCAGTTTTGCTTTTGCCAAATTTGATCAGTTCCTTACTCCTTCTTTGGCTGAAACAAACTTTTCAAAGTTTCCCTTACTAACTATACATAAGCTTGGTTTCTAGAAGACTTTACTTACTCTCTTTCACCATGATTCATCTCAGTCAAATTGGGATGTCAACAGTGTTGTTTACATATCCACATTATTTATTCCAGGATTCCTTTGAAATTAACGGAGATAAACTGACGCTTTTATGATGTGATTCTTCTGACCTTTCCATAGTTTTACATGAGTAGAGAAATGAACGACTGAAAGATGCTCATTTTCTTATTACAAAAAGAGACTGGTATAGTTAGCCCAGGCATAAATGTACATTGTAAACATCCATATTTGGCAGAAGGTTTCCTATTCTATTCATATTGGCCTTTCAGACACAGCAATCTTAAGTGAATAATATCTGGAGGCTTTGTTAAGCTAAGAGTGTTTCAAATTTGGTTCCCATTTCCTTAAAGCAAATGTGCCTTTGAACCTGAGGGAAGAAAATAATACTTTTTTTCAGTAAGCCTAGAACTGAAACCATTCACTAAGATAATCCCTGCTGACAAAAGGTATACACTTGTGTGAAAAGCTTGGTTGCTGATTTTTTAGTTATTTTTTTTTTTTACTCTAAATAAAAGAAATGTTTGTTGAAGTTTCTGTGTTGCAGATCCATGTTGCTTCTTCCTTTGTGGTGTAAATTACAAGAATGCATTTGTAAAAGAACCCATAGATAGATAATAGCTGTGTCAGTAGCATCCTTACATTTTGGTATGATTTTTAGGAGAAAGAACTGCTTTAAAATCCCAGGGCTCCTTGCATGCAATTTCTGACACCTGGCTCTACTGAGGGACAGAATAATCAGTTCATATGACAAAGCTGTAGATTTCTACCCTTTCTTGTATGTGAACTCTAGATCAGGCGAATCATTCAGGAGACAATTCTATAGCAATGCATTTATGTCCAAGTGGGCTAAACAAAATCGTGAATAAAGTCTATACATATCCAGATCTGCCAGCTGGAGGCTTCTGAGTGAGACTGGTTTATCCTATCAAATTAAATAGTCAGTGCATGCAAATTTCTGGGTTTAGGACTGACATTCTTTTCTGTGCCACATCTGTGCCTCATATTTTTACCAACCTATCTTTCCATATCTCCAGCTGTTGGCCTGCTATTATGTTATGTATAGTAGCTAGCACTTTGGAGTTTAGGATTTCCTAGAGCCTCTTGACAGGCAGTAATGCAAATATCAAGAGAGAATTTAATTTCCACAGAAGAATCTAAACAAGAATGTGGTCAAATTATGAAACTTTATCAGTGTGTAGTTATCTCTTTTGGATAGTGTTGCTGCTTTAAAAATACATCACAGTATTCTGTGATGCAAGCAATGGAGGCCAGATTAAGTGCTGGTACAAAGGAAAACGTGGACACTAATAAGATCTAGGTAGGTCCACTTCGTGTCTGTATTTCACTGTTTGCTGTGATCTCACCTTTCTTGGGTTATAGCATCCAAATAAAATACCATATCTTCTTGTAAAGTCTGTTTCCACTTTCATTAAGGCAAGCACTTATTTGTCTCATGAGCTCTGTACACAGACTTTGTTCTGTTTATAGAAACATTAACAGTGAACTGTCGTTTCAAGAGAGGTAAAATAAATAAATATATAAATAATGTGGAACCAATGCAAATAACAGTAAGCTACAACTGTAAAGGCCAATAAAAATTAACAAACAGACCTTTCTCTGTGTTTCTTTGATGAGAATTTGGATGCCCACATTGCTGTTTCTTGAAGACACTGTAGGCTGAAGTCTAGTCTTCTCTATTGAAGAATCTTAAAGGGAATGCAATCAATCCTAATCAGCATTTTTCTGTGATGAGAAAGAAGATTGTGGCAGCTAAATTCTCTGAATTCCCTCAGTTATTCTGGAATAAATCACTTGCAGCTCCAGAACATGTTAGCTCTGTATACCTGTCAGTCATGATCAGCAAATTGTTAAACATTAGAATACTGAAGAGCATGCCTTTGATACACAAACCCTTTGTATTGGTGCTGCAACTTCAGCACCAAAGATGTATGGTTTCTGCAAGCATGTGAGATGAAATTTTATACCAAAAAAAAACCTCCACTATTATTCCTTGAAGACTTCTCAGCAAGGATTAGAATATACATATTTCATGCAAAAATCAGACATAAAAAAACAAAATGGCTCTTATTTATGAGTAGGGAAATTCAAAACCTAGAGCTGCAACCTTTACTTAATGCCACGGCCATGAAAATGCAATGATCTACAGAAATTCACACTTTCGTCTCTGGGGGCATTGTTACAGGCTCATAAAAAGTCAAATTGCTGTTACTTGAGCTTGCAAATAATTTATAACTATCATTTGTCTTATAGTCCTAGCATTTTCCTGCTGTGCTGACCACCTACCCATGCACGTATGTTGTAGCAATCATGTTCTTGATATAGTCACCGGAAGAAAAGAATGTGTTATTTGAGAGTATTTGAAATGTCCAGGACTAATCTACCACACAAAAGCTATAGGTTCACCGGCTCATCTATTTGTTCCCAAGTACTACATCATGTGTTGCCAAGAAGTCTTTTTTTTTTTTTTTTAATAAAAATACTGAGTACATAAATATAATACTGAGTACATATGAGTACATAAAACAGTAAGGAACCCCTGCTCTGATTGTCACTTATTTAATTCCTCTTAGCAGTTAAATGAGCAAAAATCTAGTAAGAAAGAATTTGCCAACATCAGTAATCCCCAATAATTCAAGTATGGAAGTATACTTGTTAGCAAACTTTCTACTCTTATTATTGCCATATTTATTATTTTAATGCTTTATATTCACCTTTCACAGCCCTTTCTACTATATTTTCTACTATAAATACCAGAATGTTATTAGTAAACAAGAACTGAAATTAATTCACACTCAGGTCTTATCATCATCAACTGTATTGCAATTGACACATTTTTCTGATGTCTCATATACACTTTCCCACCATTCAGGAACAGGGAAAGTTTAAATTAAATATCTTGTATCACGCAGTGAATTCTGCACTTTTCTAAGACTTTTCATTCAGTTCATCCTTCCAGTCCTGTAACTATCAACCATCTTTTCTTGGAAAGGTCCTGTAGACAGACTCTGGGTGTTCTCTCTCCGTAATTCTGGCAGAATAGGACACAATGTTTTTGTTTTCTTATTAAACATAATCAAAATTAACCAACAGGAAAATCCTCTGAGATCAAAAGAACTACAACCAGCTGACCTAAAAAAGGTCTGCAGGAGCTGTGTATCAACTGAATTTTCCATCCTTTCACTATTCATTTCCAATACAAAAACTGAACTCAGTGAATTTTCAGTGATGTCAGTCAGCAAAGTAGAGTCCTATATTTGGCACCAAGAGGAAAGAAGCATTAAACTTTCATATAATAACATAAGAGCATTAGACTTAAAGAACATAAGGATTAAAGTATTCTAATGTTTCCATTGGTTCAGTTTAATTCATTTCTTTTGCCATCAGGAAATTAGTAACAAGACTATAGCCTTGCTGAATTGCTTCTTCCCCATCTCCATCCATGGCAAATTCAGAAAAGAAAATTGCAGCAAATCAAGTACACTAGTATTTCCTCTTCATTATTCAAATGGGATCTGGGGCTGTTGAAAGCAATTTATTTCCACAGATATTTCAATAGATAGGATATCATATGAAATATCATATTTTCTTTAAAAAATAACAGCATCTTTACATTTAAAAAATTGAATATTTTTGTTTTCTATGTAGCATATTGATCTTAATGCCTGTCTCAAGTTTTAAGAGATAATAGCCCAGTTTATTTGCACCTCCAGAGAACAATAGTTGTTGCTCAGCCTCCTCAAAGTGTTTTGCATCACAAGACAAAAAGTGCACAAATCTTTTGTGATGCAATGAAAATTTACAGTGAAACAAATGAGAATGCCAGAAATAAAAGGAAGTACTTGTATAGCTACAATTGTTGATTTTCTGATATAAATTTGGTTAGGAACCATCTAGACTGTACAAAAAATGTTCCACCTGTAGTTAATTGTACCGTTATTATTGTATATTCCATACATACATACACTTAAACTAAAAAAAAATCATCAACTACAAATTTCCTTACTTGTAAACTCTGGAACTACCTAGACTGGATCTTGCACTCTAATTGTCACACCAGTCTGAAATCTGAAAATGACTTTCACATTTCCTCACAGTGAAAATAATCATGTAGCTTCCAGACCAGCAAGAGGCGAGCAACTCTCACCCACAACAACATTTTTGCTTACTGTAGAATGAGAAATTCATTCCTGGCTGGCAAAAGCTACATAGGACATAAGGAATTGAATCCAAAGCCCTGAGACTTTAATGGAAAAATTCCCACTGCAGTAAGGACATTGAAGAGGATCCAGACCTGAACAATTTACAGTATTTTAAGCCCAGGAAAGATGGAATGTAAAGCATAGATTGTACATGTGTAAGATATGTTTAATATAATTCCAAGGCATATCTTTGATTAAGATATTGGAAATGTATGAAAGCCAAAGTAATACTATAATATAAAGCATGCATCCATTTATTCAGTATATGCATAAGCATTCACTGATAATACTTTCCTGAAGTTTCCAGACAAGCTGTAATAGAAAACAGTGATAAATGTCACTTAATAGACTCCCTTCACTGATCTCATACCAAAAAGATTACAAAACAACAAAATACAGATTTACACCTTCAGTTTAACTTTTGCTTAAGACAGCCAGATGTTAGAGCTTCAATTCACATGGGCTTCTTTCCCCACCAAATGTTTCTGAATGACCGTAACTAACAAAATGAAAGCAAATCAGAATGTTTTCTTTTTTCAGATGAGAAGCATCTGATTACAAAATGATAAAATTGCTACCGAAAAAATGTATTGTTAAAATTTGAACTAATGTTAGTAAATGCCCTTCCTAGACACACACACACATCTATGCAGAAAGAACATAATCCTGCTCATATAAACTAGAAAACTCTGTCATGAAGTTTGGTTAATGGGAGTCCTAGAGAGTTTTTAATGCTACTGTTGAAGTACAAAATTACATTGTTCATATTAATGATGTTTTGGTGCTGATAGGGTTTCTGATAACACACAGTACGTAAATAATTATATTTTAAGAATTTAGAATAGCAATTTTTTTTACCATTTCACTGAAAATTATACTTGTCATTTCAACTTTGAAACATTTCCATAAAAATACAGATATTTTCAATCAGGTAAACTGAAACCTTTGCCAAGGAATTTGAAGCCTTACAATCACAGAATCATAGAACCTGAGTACCACATCCAAACAGCTTTTAAACACAAGCTGTATAAGCAGTCACCATTCCTTATTCTAAAATCAGAACATCTATGATAGTCTCTAGAATGAGATATAAAGAAGTTTTCATCCTGAGAATTTCAGAATTTTCATGTGTGTTGGATCTCATGACTAAATACTGTGAAGAAAACATAAAACATGACAGTGACTTTTGAAATTAAACAAAATTGTATCAGAGTGCACTTAATGCCATGTCTCTCATTATACACATCTGAAGATCCATCTGTATTTACACTACTCCCTGAAAACCCCAAGGATTAAATTAAATTATTTTTATGTCCTCTCAGCAGGTATTACAGTAATGACAACGTTGCTTAAGATCTTCTTGCACTGGTAGTATTATTTTTTTGTTCGATTAACCTTAGCTCCTTAACAGGGATTTTTGGTGTGGATGATAGTTCAGTCATTCAGTCACATGTGAACTTGGGATAGTTAATGGATCCAGGATTAAGATAGTTCAGTCTCCTCCAATGAGTGCACCCCAGTCCAGATTGACAGTCTGGTCCACTGAGGTCTGCATCATCTTCAGTATCCGGTCTATTAAGTCATCTCAAGTTCCTGCTGTTGGAGCTACAGATGCCGAAGCTGCAGTTCTTGTTAGAGTTTAGGTCAGTGCATTCCTGCAGTGGTGTCTTACTGCATGAATCTAAAAAAGGTAATTGGCAGAACTTCATGAAACAGTTGTGTGTTCTTCCAGGCCCCTGTGTACAGGTGTCCTGCACCATGTCACTGCTGGACATTCAGTCACATATAGTCTTTGTTCCTAACCTTTCCATCTTGTATCAAATCATGGCCTACTTTATGAATGGGCTCTTCTTCCTTACCACTGCATTCTTGTTGCAGCACCTGGGATGAGAGGAGACAGCCCCTGCAGTACAACCTAGCCTTCAGAAGGCAGAAGTAGGGGTGTGAGAAGGAGCTCTATTCTTAACAAAATCTGACAAAGAAGAATGGAAACTGTTGGCAGAAATATGTGCAGAATCTCCATACGCAAATACGGTCCATATGCAGAGCTGCACAAGTCTAGTAGTACCTTTAGTGTTTCCAAGACTTTTCCCTCTAGAAGCACATTTCATAAAGCTGAAGGAGAAAACTTGTATCTGCCTTCTGCTGGCACAATCTGCCACTGTAGGAGTCAGAAAATAAGTTAGTAGTACTACCTGAAAGTTGGCTACATTAAATGCTGCACTTTTTCGGACAACATCTTAAGGGTTACCAATTAAGCATTATCTCTGCAGTGCATAAAGGCTTGCAAGAAAATGTATTCTGTAGATTGCTCATGAGAAGACAGAAAATGTAGATGTACTCCACATAAAGTACTTTTCTGACAATAGTATTTTCAGTCTCTTCTAGGACTGTGGTAATCATGTGCCCACACAATATGCATTCTGGTGTGTCCATCACAAAGGTGGAAGTCCATTTTCAGTCAGTAATTCATGTCTTTGCTAAACAGCAAAGACCAGTAATTTCTTGTGTAAGGTACTTGTGTTGGGCCTGTAGGTGCTGCTGGTAAGATGTGACATTCATGTCTGAGAAAAATCAGTACTTCTTTTTTCAGAGACATCACCAGTGGTGTTTTCATGCATAATCTTTACGTAGCTCATGAAATCATATACCCTGCCAACAGAAGCTGATTTCAGTTCACACGTAGCTGTGATAAGATGCCTGTCCCTCACACATTTGGCAAGTTGGGAGCAAAATAGCACAGCCTATCAAATATTCCAGATGCTAATATGACAACTGTTTCCAATATTATCATGGAAGGAAAAGCTCTGAAAGGATAAGGGGTTGCTTTCAAGCACCATCAGCTTGCTGGCAGCCAGAGAGCATGCTTGTCATGGTAAGACCCAAGGGAACAAATAAAGTACAAAAGCGTCACTCTCTCCTATTAAAGCTATTTGAGGGAGCATGAGAGAGAAACTGAAAAGCTTCAACAGGCCCATGTGATAATGTAGCAAATAAATTAAAATTAGTCAAATTGTCAAATGCTTCAGAATGAGATAGATCATACTTTCTTATGATATGCTGCATTAAAGTCAACAAATTTTGGCTCTGAGATTTTCAAAGTTTCATTTTTCGCTCAGGCTACCTTCTTCATTCACGTGTTACCTACTACCACATGTTATACAGCAATCAGTGAGAACTGGGGGGTCTGACAAAAAAGGGCTTCTCTCAGTGCCTGAACTTTAATCAGTGAGGTTTTCATTAGAAAATATTGTTATAATGTAACAATCACTTCCAGATTGTTCTTGATCACAGCTATAGTCCATGCTTTCTTCAGACCCAACAGAACCAGTGTATCAACAGAAAACAGTGAACGTGTGCATCTGTACATCTTAGAGGTTTGCATTTTCTTCCTTCCCAGACGTATATTACTCAGTGCTTAGCATTATTATATAAAAGCATTGAACTCTTCTCAAGTAAAGACCATTTTTAATTGAGCTAAAAGAACTAAATCTGGGTAGAAGCATTAGAACTCCATACCATACATACATCTCATTTAAATAAATTACTATTTCTGATGTTGATGCAGCTGTGACTTTAAGTAATGTTTTACAAGTAATAGCTCTTAAAATTATAACTGAAAACATAAAGCAGACCTAATTGGGAGGGAAGCACTTAAGTGGCTGAGATATGAGCATGCTAAGTATGAATATAATCAAAGCTATAAATAAATAAATCCATACTGGAAGCTGCCAGAGTTGGTCCTGAAGAACGTTTGGGGACAATTGAAAAGCTGCTCCAAAATAAAACCACTATTTTATGTATGTGTAATACAGACTGAATATTGCAGCATTCTCCATGTGCAAGACTTTTTTCTTCTTTTTTCTTGTACTGCTGGGAAGCAATCCAAGGCAGGAGAGTTTAGCCCCAGAGACACTCAAGAAATTTCATTAGTCTTCCAGTTCTGCAGAGGAAATCATTTGGTGCTGACAAATATTAGCAAAAAGATAAAAAATAAAAATCCCATGGTATCAGTCTATGTATGCACATGAAATAATATGGAGGGCAGAACACGGGCTTTGTTCAGACCCTAGCAACAATGATTATCTACTAACATATAACATGTTCCATTATGCTAAGTAGAGAAATGAATTTGTGAACTTGAGATAGTTAATGGATCCAGGATTAAAGTTTTTCAACAACTTTCTTCATCCAGATTAAGGGTTAAGTTTTATGTGATCTGTCTTTATCTGATAGAGGGAGGCAGGTATTTACAGGGTTCATTCATCTGAAGGCAAATGTAACCATCAGGGAGGAGTGAAACAAACCAACATCTAAAGGTGCCTTTTACTCCAGAAACCAGATTATTAGATACCTGGATAGACTGATTATGTTCTTTCGGGTAAATATACATGATCTCCTACATTTATCAGCCTTACGAAGTACCACCCTCCAATGCAGAAGGAAGTGTCACAAGTTGCAACACAATTTACTGTCTCTGCAACAGCTTGTTTCTGGGCAGAAAGGTGACCCATAGCAATATGTGATCATGGAACTAGAAATTTTAATACAGTGAAGTTCTGCCTGAAACCTAACGTTTAAGGGATTTGAGAGCACTCAGAAAGTGTTTAAGATGCATGCTACAAATCAGAGCTGTATGTTTCAGACATGCTATGAATTCCTGAAAAGTTGCCCAGTCATCTCAGATGGAAACAGCTTCTTTATTTATGTTGAGACGCCAAAGCAAATGAGTGTGACACCAGCCTTATCATCAGTTGGGTTTAAGACATCATCTCTCTTGAATCTCATACACCTGGATGAGGATGGCATGGCACATAGACTTCGTAATCTTAGAAACAAACTTCAAACAGCTTTGAATGTGGATATTAATCTACCAAAAAAAAAGAAGAGGTCATACCAATGTGAGGCTAAATTTTCTGCAGTTTAGACATCAGCTTGAAGAGATTTTACTTCCGTCCATCTAGAGTTATATTAATTGTTATTGAATGTTCCACATATCTATTCCATACAAGCAGATTTTAGGAGAGTTGGGCCCTTTTTGGAGATTTCAAACTTTGTAGTTACGTGCAGCCACAGGCATATTTACCTGAATAACCATCTAATTTCTACTGATTAGTGATATGACAGGAGCTGTCAATGCAGAAAAATCCACTTTTCCAACAAAATATTCCTTACATTTATTACTATGAATACATTTTATCTAGTTTCAGATTAGTAAATTGATTGTAAACAAAAGTGGGAGCTCATTCTTTTTTTGCAGAGCAGATCTGGGGGAGAAGTGGGTTATACATTTGCTTATTTCTAGATGTTGATTTATTTTCTGTTTGAAGGGCATGGAGAAACACTGCAAAATCACTCCTCACCTTTTTCCTGTTATTGGTTATGTCAACTGTATATATAAATAATAAACTATGCATCTTTTTTTTTTTTTTTCATTTTCAATTTGTTTTTTTCTTGTCATACCTAACACAGGCTGAGATTATCTGTAGAAAAGCAGAGCTTTCCCTTTTCCCAAATTGAAGGAGATATTGTTCTTCCATGCCACATGTGCCATTGTTTGAAATCCAGGCTACAAGAAAATGTGCTCTTATGTAACTTGCCTTGTTCTCTGTATCGCCTTGTTATTGCCAGCTCCATACTGACAATTGCTGATTAACTCAGCCCCAGCACGTCTGAAGTGAATCACAATGTGATGTCTGATTCCTCAGCAACATTTCAAAGGGACCAGATTTTTGCTTTTAACTACAATTTAGGTAACTAAATGGGAACATACTGTAAGGTTCAAATGATATACTGTACATTTTACTCACAGCTGCAGCCTCATCATATCATCCTTTATAAACTTGGCTTAGAATCCAGAGGGACTCCGAACTGCTTAATATTCAGTTAATTTCTGTTTTGATTGGAAAGACGAAAGTAAACCTTTTGGAAATGAATTCATCAATTCAAACTGCATATCAGGCTTTATTGAAATGCAGTCTGCAATGTTCTTAAGTCAGCCTCATCACTGAATGTTGGGACTTATCTTAATTATGGTTGGTTGTAATACTGTACTTATATTAATAATGTTCTTATGTTAAAGAGATTTTTTTGACCTTTTGGAGTGCAGAAATCAATGAGAAGTTGATAAAGCCAAGTTCATTGCTGCCTAAAGTAAAGCAAGCCTGATTTGTTTACTTACCTAAGCCTTCATCTGTCAGACCCATTCTGAAATGATTTATAGACCTCTACCCAATGAAATCATTTAAAGTAGATTAGATTCAAGGAACAATCACCTCTAATATGACAAGCTGATGGAGGTTGACAGGTAACCAAGTTGCTCTGGATGGCAAACAAGTTCCTGAAATTCTGATTAAATTAAAATATTAATGGTACCACTGGGAAAATAAGATTGAATCATGTTAGGCGAATTCAGTATTAGAAACAAAATGCAAATAGAGAGTCATTCTGTGTGAAGAAAGCCAGCTGAGGTACCAAGGGAAGTTACCTCCAGTAAACGAGAGAGCAGGAAGTGAATTCAAATGAAAAGCGTTGTGTCAAGAGCTCACCTTCACCTTTCTGAGGTCTCTAAAACAACAAGGCCTAACAGGCTCCAGGGTTGGTCTGAACACTTTCGAGAGGTTACATATTTATTTGGACTTGCAGCATAGTACTAATGAACAACTCTTGCTTTTCTAAGGTTATAAGGTTATTCTTTGAAGCACCGATCCATGCTTTTTTTCCTCTTTTTTCATGTTTGTTTAGTTTCTGTTTTCAATCCCATACATTAAGTGGCTCTGGCTGTTCTGTAATTGCTATATAACTAAATGTATTGACATTGCCTGCTTTGGGATCTGTATTAATTTTGACACACAAGGTAATTAAATGTGCTATTTGTCTCGCATTAAAGGAACAATAGATGCCTTATCTGCCAAACATGCTGAAGTGTGCAATTACAACATGTTAAGAGTAGATGTGCTTTGCTTCCCAACACCTTTTATTAAGATCCTTTTAAATATCTTTAAATGTTGTTTAGTGGCAACAAGGAAGGAGTAAGTCACATCTGATCATAAGTCCCATCATAAGTCACACTGATGGGATTTATCTCACCTCATTCTAGACAGGGTAGGCATCTTCATATAATCTAATTGCCTAACTCTCTTTCCAGTCAGCAAAGAGAAAGAGCTGCATAAAGTTTGCCAGTCACATGACCTACTTGTGATATTTGCATTGGGATGCAATAAACTGCAACCAACACACTCATGCGTGTCAGTTGGTATTTTCCAGGAGGAAAAATATTGGTACAGGAAGCACCTAGAAGAAATAGTAACTGCACTCACATTGCCCCTCCAAATAGCAGAGTGCCAATTTTGTTTTAGAGCCATGAAGTTCTCCGGTTATTTCCCAGTAGGCACTATATAAATTATGATGGCCATTGTCAGTCCAGAGAGAACCATGAATAAAGGAAAAATGTGATTAATAAGAAAACAAAGCAGAAGCTAGACACTGAGTGAAAGAACCTCCTACAGACTTTTTCTACCAGGGAGGTTAGATTTTTGCTAACATACAAAACAAAACAAAACAAAACAAAACAACACTGTATGCAGTATGGAAATAAAGAAGGAAGGAAGGACAGGGCATGAAGAATGGACCAGGGTGGGGGAAAAAATGAAAAGCCTAACTTGTAGGTGCTATTATAATAGGGAGGAAGTTATGGTTAGTAACAAGTCTTTGTGTACTAACCAAGAACATGGAAGGTGAAAAAAAAAAAAAAAAAAAAAAAGCAGATTATGGTAGTGCATAGCCTATACAATGAACATCACCAGGAAAAAAAAAAAAAAAAAAAAAAAAAAAAAAAAAAAACCTCTAGCTACTTAGAAGTTTAACTCATACCATTAGGGAAAATGATGGTACAGTTCACAAAATGAAAATTTTATGTATCTTCCCAGTCTCTGAAACAAATTCTCACACACCTGGGAATCATTATTTCCACAGTTCAACTACTTCTGTCTATACAAATATGGTTCTAGGATATGGGAAAATCTCTTGTGGTCAAAGGGGTGAAGTATCATGGGAAAGGATGTTTTTACTACACTCACTGTCCAGCCCATAATGTTCACTCAGTATTGTAAACTGGTGGAAGTCTATGGTCAACGTTTAAGAGAGTACAGACCAAGTGTTCACCTTATAACAAAGTTAAAAATCACATTTCTCTAACATTTGAAACACATTTCATCAAGGTATAATTACATGAGAGTCATGAAAATTATCCAGTGTTCTTTGGTGACAAAACAGTTCTCGGGTAAGTTGAAGTCTTCTTTGTTTATACAGTTTACCTATACATATACTTCATATTGTGTAAATGAACGTGTATGTATAAGGTATTATTTCTTGTCTGCCTACATCTCTGACATTCAGGATACTAACTACTTAGTCATTATTAACTACTTAGTCCTACCATTACCTGAAAAATATGGCCTTACAGTGGTCATACAGGACAGCTCCAAAAATCTAGTTTCTCTTAAAATCTATTGATGTGATACAGACTGATACTTTGACAGTTTTTATATCACTACCAATTAATACATTGTTACATTGATTACATTATTATGTCGGTGTAAGGAGGAAAGCACCTGATATGTAAAATCCAGGGCAAGAAGAAATGTAAGTGGGATGTAGAAAGTCTAAGCATTTCTCCTGTAAAAGTTCAATGAAGAAGATGGGGCAAAGTTGTAGAGTAAAAAGTCAGTATGCATAGTCCATAACAGCAACCAGCAAAGGGAAATGAAGTATATCCAAAATTATAAGCATTTGTTTTCCATATTTGTATTAGCTTCTTCTCTGTTTTATCTCTTTGCAGATGTAAATAATACCTATACACATATAAGCAGAGGGGCGTACATATTTATGCATGCCTGTACATATACATATGTAGCACAGACATATCTATCTGTCTGCTTGCAACTGTAGTGCATGAGGTGTTTTTTTATTTAAGATGATAATATTCTAGTTTTATGCAATAGCAAACTGAGGATATTACTTGTATAAAAAACAATATACCTCTAAAGAACCTGGTCATGGCTAACAATATATATTCTGTTTGTTTTATATTTGATGGTTGTCTTATATGGAAGTTTTTTATGTGTAATCATAGAAGTAATCAGAGGTGTATGGCATTTGTTTTCCTTTGCATACTATAGGACAGATTGCTAGTATATGGTTTGCCACATGGTTCCTATCTTACTTATACTGACCCATGCATAGACGGAAAGCATTGGAAACATGTGAGTTGTGGTTGTTAACACTGGGTAAATATGGAATCCATATATTAAAATTCAACATCAACTATGCAGGCCTGAATTTCCTGCAGCTTTGATTCTAATGCCCTAGTAATGTTTATGCTATCAATGTTAGCTTACATAACATGAGGGCTTTGGACCTGAGGGGTGGGTAAGATTAAACTGCTTTCCAGTCTAGCAGAAAATTTTCTAGCTTTCTCCAGACCTTCAAACATTATGAGACTGCCTTGTGGAAATACAAAGGGGGTCTTCATACATAACAATATCCTAAATTTCAACTACTTTGGCATATGACTCACTTTCCATGATGCATTCCAAACAAATAACATTCAAATGTTATTTCAAATGGCAGATTTTTTTTGTCTAATCTCATTATCTTATGATTTACCTTGTCACTTATGCCTGGAGTATCTGTGTGTTTAAAATAAAATCAAGCACAGTAGCCTCGAGGCTCCTTCCTCGTGGACTTTTCTCCTTGAAATAAAATCCAGCTTGAAAAGAAGAGTGTTTGTTGACTGATATGGTAATGATGGTGGGGAGTCACCAGGAATACTGGAACTCTCTAGGTGCCTTTTATAGAAATGTCTATCTTAAGCAGGGATGATTCATAACATTTCCTAAGGCAGGCGGGTTCCACCTCTATCCTTCTCTTACAAGATCTTGAAAATGTTGTACTTTTTCTTCAGTTGTTCTACCCTCAGTTTTGTGATCTAACCCACTTCAGCTCCAGCTTGTTCCAAATTCTTGTGTAAATTATAACTGAGTTTGGAACCAAAAGCTGGCACCAAAAGTTGATTGGCTGTTGGAAGTGCTTGAGCATGGGCTCAGCAGAGTAGCAGGATCTGAAGAAGAGAGACGTGCATAAGCTGTAGGCTTTTGCTTCAATTTTGCATTCAATTCAGTAAAATGTGATCATACGGCCAAGAGGTGACAAATCACACATGCTACAGCCAAAATGCTGTCTGAAAGTATGAAGTCCACGAAAGCAGATGGGGAGAGGTGTTCCTGGAAAATCTCAGATATCAAAATGTAGCAGGCACCCAGCAGGATTCAGAGCTTTTGGATGGTGCTGACACATTAATGGAAGCTGTAGACATAATCTCAAGCATTTTCTGAGTTGCCTCAATGTCGCCTGGCCATGTTCTGCCTTACAGCTGCTCTTCATCCCCTACACCATTCTTAAAGGTTTAATGGCATGGTAACAGTGGGGTGTGCAGTATCTGTTAGTATTGCTTAGATAATACCAGCATTTTGTATTAGCAACTATAGACTATATAGGCATCTTCAGCATTTTGGACTACCAATCTAAAGTACAACACATTTCATTTTTGCCTTTCAAAGTTTAGACTCAGAAATCTCAAGCTTCCATTGCATTTTATGAATTAATTAGGAACAGGTGCTTCCAAGCTACAATCAAATTTACATATAATCATCCCCCTTTTTCCATATGCAGAAGAAGCTCAGAGCTACAGCTCTAAATACTCATGGTAATTATGCAATGAGATATTTGATAAAAATTGAGAATAAAATAGGTAGAATATTTGATCTGTCTTGCCCTCTCTGATGTTAATTCAGATGAAAAATTAATAATTTTTTCTAATCTCAATCCCACAGTTCCTAAGGTAGTCTTAATATCTACACAGTCACTCTTCCAGGAAGAGAAATTAAAAGTAAAGTAGTCTGAGCTAAATAAAGTGTATATTAAGAGCCACAGGCCAATAATGGAGTTACCTTCAAGTCTTAGAACAGTCTTAGTATTTGGTGTGGAATACTGTGAGATTTTCATAAAGATCTGAATGCTATTTTTGCTGAATCTGTGTTTAAGTTCACTTTGATCCAAGACTGAAGAGGTTTTGACTTGCAAATTCTTAGTTCAAAATTTCACTGAAATGAGGGTCCAAATTTGAAAAGTCTTCTTCACTTTAGATTTTGCTGACAAATGTACTATTAGCATATCCAAACAATGTTTTTTCTCTGCTTTTGTATGTGCCATGATTAGCAGCATAGCTGAAGGTCCTTGGGAGGCCAAGAGGACTGTCTCATTAGAAAGCTTCTCAGAACCTGCTGCACAGGCATGCACACGTCTACTCTAAAAATTTATGTCTTTAAGACAAGACCTAGGAATGGGTCTCCTTGAATCCTAAAAAATATGTTTACACCCCAGGTTCACACATTCATTATTTTTTCTGTTCTAGGTATTTAATGAGTGTTTGGCTCGGGGGTCTCAATTTTTTGGGGGTGGAACTAATTCGAGTTGATGGGTGTACCTTACATCAGAATACCTACTGCAGCTTGATGTTTTTCAAATAATTTCCATATTACTTGCTCAAAATAACATACGTAAGCCTAATTTTTATACAAGTATTTTTATACAAGTAAACAATTCAGAAAGCATAGAGCATCTAAGATTAGAGACTCATATGCAAAAAGCTGCAGTCAGGTATTTTAGTGAGACTAATGCTAAAATAAATTATTTTTAGCATTAGGTGGCCAAACTGTAGATTTATCCATATTTACCCATAAGGCCAACTCTTTGTTGCCACATTACTACAGGTAAGTAGTAATGTGTTTCTGGCAGAAACGACTTCCTTAGAGATTTTGAATGTGATCTTCAGTTAGCAAACAACTTTCTCCTTCTTAATTTCCAGTCTTTGACTTATAGGAATGTTTGTTATGACTGATAGTTGTTCTATTGCAATCATCTGAGTATTAGAGTTTGATCCCTAGCTTGATTATTTTCTCATGATAAAATTGCTAAGAAAAATCACACCATTGCAGTTATATGTGGTTTCAGTCAGATGCTGTTATCTATAACGATTCTGCCCACGACTGGTATTATTCCTGTAGCTTCTCTCTGGCCTTCATACTCTCATGCTCACACTTGTTCATTCTTTAAGGTATCTGAACATTTCTAAATTCTTTCTGTGTAGATGCAGAATACTTTCAATCACTCAAATTAATTTTTATTATTTCTTTCAAATACTTATTTTTTGTTTGTAAAGTATTTTCTTCTGACTTTGTGATTAGAGGAACAACTGCTGCTGTCTTCCAGCTGTTATGATCTGTTTCCTAAGCAAGCAGGTTGTCTGACAGTATGGACACTGGTTTTAAAATGTTTGTCATGTCATTATTTGTTTGTTACTACTGTTTCCACTGGTAGGTGCATCCTAGACACATGTCCAAGAGAGTGCGGGAACCGATCAGATTGACATACTCAGGCAGATTCAACAACTCTACAGGCAAACAGCAGGGCTCTTTTCAATATCCATTGCTCCACAACTCCTGGCAACTCACAGCTGCCAATGAGCTGGCTGAATTTTAGGCTGGAATGTGCACAGTAATCTCTGTGAGCTCTAAAACTGTTAATGTTAGTTCTTTCTTTGTTGTATTTAGTCATCTGTGGCCTCGGGTGTCTGCTGAGGGTAACATCAGGAGCTCTTTGTATCCTCTGTCAGCCCAGGGTGCTGGTACAGGTATTGACAACCAGCCTGTGAACACACTCCCACTGTCCCTTGGCATCACTTCCTGCCTGCCTAAAGTAAAGGTGTAACTTCGCCTAGGTCACTGGAGAGAGACCAAATTGTTAATTAAACAGAGCTGCAATGGTGTTGCCCAGACAAGAAACAAAACGGGTACTCAATATTTGTCTATGAGCCCTGGAATAACCATTGTACCTCATGCCTCATGTACTGTGGGTTTTCTATCATACTTGTCCAGTATGATCATGCCGTGCTTGCACAGCTTAGCCTAAGGACTGCACCACAAACTTTTTTTTTTACACTATCCAAAGAAAGGGTAACAGAAGAGAACTAGAATAGTATAGTCAGTTTCATTGCTCCAAAAGACCAACATTATGTAAAACACTATTAATGGTTTTTTTCAAGTATGTTCTCAAAAATATTCAGTAATGGAAATGTTGTAGTTTGCCTCAGTCCATGTCCTAGTGTACCAGCAACTTTCACAAGCTGTTTTCCCCACCCATACACTGACTGACCTGGGAGTCTTCAGGCAGAGCTTTCATAATGTCTTTGTAGTCATTTACAAAAGGACTCCAGCTAGCTACGCTCCACTTATTCTAGTTGGTAGATATTTTTGCTATTGCCCAGTTCTTTTTGCAAGGGCAAAGTGGAATAGTCTTTAGGCTTTGTTGCAGTATAAACATCAAATTCTATTATCAGCAGTAGCAGCATGGTTTTATGGTATAAAATATAGACTATAACTATAATAACTGTAGAAATATTTAATATATAAGCAATAAATACGACCGTAACTGAGAAAGCAGTATTATATCCATCTCTGCAGAATTCAAATCAGCCTCCTACCAACTTTGTCTGTTGTTTTCCATGAACTTGTACCTGATCATCTGTTAATGGCTTCATTTATCATAATGAGCTCAAATGTCCTGGAAATATCTTCTTGTCCAGATGGAGAACATTTGTTAAGTACCAGGTATGTGAAATACATATATTAGTATATTTATGTGTATGCTGAAAGGTAAAATATTCATAACCCACTGAGGAAGACGTAGGCCTCTCTTAAAATAGGGTAGCTTTAATGAAAATAACTGTGATATGAACTTTGCTTCCAGCTTCCTTTGGTAGATTAAAGGAAAAGCATAGAAATAAAGATATTAACATGTTATTAATGTTTATTGTTGAAATATGTATATATGAGATGTGCTTCTTCCTACATTTTGCGGTGTCTGAATTAGACAAATGTGGGGGAGTTTAATAAGTCATCCACATGATTTCATGTTTTAATGTAATTTTGCTACCTTCAAATGAAACAGGGAAAAGTCACTACTTTTAGCAATTTTTAAACTTGTTTTACAGGGTGAAACTGAATGGTAACAGTGAAAATATTGTAGGTAGTGCAAGTATTGTAGGTAAGGCCATTGACCATTTTTTTCTTAAAAAAATCAGAGGACACTGAAAACTTTAGTGAAAGTTCTGGAAAAAAAAAAAAAAAAAGAAAAGAAAAAAAAAAAAAAAAAGTGGTACAAGTGTCCAACAAAAGAGAAGGAAGAAAGCTGACTAGCAGTACATGTGCAATTGAAATACACTGTCTGTAAATGGTAAAATCCTTTTTTACTCAATATTAGTTCCTGCTTTTATTTTTTTCCCCCAAGCTATTCCAAGTACTGTATTTATTGAGTCTTAGTGGTGAGTGCTGGCTTGATAGCAGAGGTTTAATCCAGTTCTGGGCAAGAGTTGAAGATATCTAGAATGTTTCAGGACAGTATTGAAGAAACAAAATGCTCTTTAGAATCTCATGATGCATGGATGACGATCACAATAAAAAATACTGTTAATGGCACCTTCAGGGTTGGGAGCACTCCGTAACAACTTGGGCAATTTTAAGCATTTCAGCTGGTTTTGTTATTTTATTAGTCTTACAAGTAGCAGTAGAACTGACAAAGCAGATATATCTCAGAACACTAGAAGGAACAGGAAAAGGGAGATGAATAATTTTACCACGCATTAATATATTTGCTCATTCCCTCTTACTAATTCAATCTGTACCTACAAACATCTAGTCTCTTCATGGCATGTGACCTGGTTCAGAGAATATACTATCAACTGAGCTCAGATCAGAAGGTATTTGGCCATTGATTTCAGTGACAACAGAAATGTGCTTTTGCACTTTTCTCCCCAGCCCTTGGGCTTGGGAAAGGAGAGTGGGTACCCACATGAAACCAAACAGGCTTCAAGGTGTCTCACCTCTGGGTTATAAAGACTCTCTTGCCAATCTGAGACTCATGCTGTCTTTGCGAAAACTTGCTATTTTAGTATCAAAAGCACTAGGGGCAAAATTCAACCTTCTGATTCACATTGTAGTTCTCTTATTGATTTCAATGGGAATACTGCCTATGGAAACTATGTAGAATATTCAGAACACACTACAGGCCAAAGAAAATGTTTTTGACTTAAAACATAAGTTAGAATATATTGCTTTTATTGACATTCAATCTGTCAGGATGTCAGAAAGGTAGTTTGTCCTATGCATTCTAAATTTGTCATTGTCATTGGGCTAATGCTGGTACTGGGATTTTTATTAAGTTATAATGCAGTTTGCTTCCAGGTATTGTCTAAATCTCATTCCTTTGACCATCTGACATCACAGGTTATCAAGAATTAAACTCAAGGCAGCATAGTTGTTCTAGTGGTGAGCAAGCAGGGAGTGTTAGATTTCAAAATGCAGTTCATTATGGAAAAACTGATTCATACAGCAAGTATTCAGACCTGCTTTTAGTGAAGTCACTCAGAGTTTTTAGGTATGATTCCCTTGTTCTTTCTCTCTTCCTTGAATATAATCAGCTAAATTAGTTATGTTCCCTTCTGCTGGGGGTGGTTCTGTGGAAGTTTGATGTCTCCGATCAAAGGAAACTGAAGGTGTAGAATTAGCTAGTATTTTAAAAACTAAATGTCAGTAGAACTTTTTAATAATTGTAAGAAGTTGTTGCATTTAGAGTTTCATAAAGAGTCATAGATTAGTGGTCTTTCTTCCTCTCTGTTATAGTCCCCCCATCCCTAATTATCAGGAGGTTCCAACCGTGTTGTCATTAAGCTCCTGCTAAGGTAACTGAAGAACTGGAGAAGGCAGTTTGGGAGCATTACAAAATTTTTCTTCCATCCTCTCCCTACATTGATAAATGAAACTTTACTTAGCTAAAAATTATTTACAGCTCCATCCTGAGGCAGGATGCATTATGCTGTGTGACAAAATAATCTCAGTGAAAGAGAAAATGGCACATGAACACATAGGTGATGATAAAAAACAATCTGGGAATACACTGGGACCCACTGGGAGGTCTTTCAAAGCAGTTTCTGTCAGAGAAGACTGTGAAGATTCCAATGCTGAGGAGATGGCTGTGGGCATCCAATGGTCAGGCCCCTCATACTGTCAGTGCAGATTATCCCATGGGAGCCAAGAGTAGGGCAGGTCTCAATGCACACAGGGATCGCTGTGGCATCTGCCTATGAAAGCACATCCTGTAGTGCAGTATAACCCTTGGCTGTCACATCCACAGGAAAATAGCTGGATGATTTTCTGGGCCCTAGGGTCTTTTCCAGTTCAGCCCAAAATGAGCAGAATTTAATACAAGGAAGAATCTCTGAGCATGGAAAAGAGCAGAGGAAGTTTAATTATCTCCACTGATATGCAAGAGTTTACAAAAGGAGAATGGAAAGAATGAGAAGTTGCCAGTGTAGCTGTGAAGAGAGATTACTCAAAGATACAACTGAAAAAAATACCTGTACAATAATTAATTAAGCTTCAAAATATCCCTCTGAGGTAGGTAAGTATTATTAAACAAGAATATACAGAATTAATTAAGGTTTGCAGGGAAGAGAAAGGGCATCAAAGAAAAGAAAGAGAGAAAGAGAGAAAGAGAGAAAGAAAGAAAGAAAGAGAGAAAGAGAGAAAGAAAGAAAGAAAGAAAGAAAGAAAGAAAGAAAGAAAGAAAGAAAGAAAGAAAGAAAGAAAGAAAGAAAGAAAGAAAGAAAGAAAGAAAGAAAGAAAGAAGAAAAAAAAAAAAAAAAAAAAAAAAAAAAGCTGAACAAATTAATGCTAGCCAAAGGGGTAAGGAGAATAAGACTCGTACAGACAGAATCAAGGAAGAAACATATTGTAAGAAGAAAACATACCCATTAATAATGAAGCCCTTATTGGAACTGATTGCCAATGCTTCCTTTGTTATTGGAGCTGATTGCCAGTGCCTCCCTAAGGGAGGGCAAAGACGCCAGACTCTTTGCAGGAAGGAGGAGGGAATGGCATTATACCCTTGCTTAAGTTTTATGCTGACATTCTATCAGGCAATCACCTCATTTTCAGGTTTCTTTTGAAAAGCGTTTTAAGGAAGGCTGTAGAGATGAAGGATCAGGATACCTGCTATTTTGAATCTATTCCTTATCAACAAATCACTCCCTGCTTAGTGCAGATAATAAATATTTTCATTGAAGCTTCATGGCTGCTGCCAAACTAGTATCATAGTAATTGCTGTCAAAGTATAAGAATTGTCAGAGCCTCATATCTTTCAATTCCAAATTGAAGATATTTCATCAGGGTATCAAAGGTGGCAACTTAAGATCAAATACCCATGCTATGTTCTGGATTTGTGACTAAAATAATATTAATACTGTGCTATTTCTCAGAATGTTTGCATAGTAGTGGATGTTTCTCTTTTTCTCAGCAAGTAGATTGAGTATATGCAAGAGGTTGAGAGGTGACACAGCCAGGACAGCCAACCCCAACTGACCAAAGGAATATTTCATAACATATGACATCAAGTTCAGCCATAAAATCTCAGGAAAGTGAGGAGGAGTTGGGAATGTTTGTGGTTGTGGCATTTGTCTACTTATGTAACTGTGAATACGTTATGAAGCCCTGCTTTCCAGAAAGTGGCTAGACAGCTGCCGGCCAATTGGTAGTAGTGAATAAATTCCTTATTTTGCTCTGCTGCACATGCAGGTTTGCTTCATGTATTAAACTGTTTTTATCTCTACCAATAATTTTACTCATATTTGCTCTCCTGTTTCTGTCCTCCGTCCCACTGCAGGGGAGAGAGTAAGTAACTGAAGGGGGGTTAAATTACTGACCAGGGTCAACCTACCACAACAGGCTTGAAGAATTTACTTAACGAAGTGTGATTAAAGATTCAAAGCTAGTTTCCACTGATGTGTTGTGATTTTTTTCAAATGCGCCTGTTGAGGAATATGTTTCTTCACAGGAGGGAGCAAAGGCAACCTGTAGAGAAGGTGCTTGAAGATACAGATGCATATATGCACAACCATATGTACAAAGATAAGTGACTAACTGTCTGAGGTAATTGTCAACGTTTTACGGGCTGGTTCAGCCCAGTTCCATGCTCAGTGGGGTGTAGGGATTTCACAAAATCCACACCTCCAGAAAAGGGAAACGAGGGATCCCCAAATAATTAAAAACAGTGGCAACGATCTGAGGAGAAACAAACTAATTTTCTAAATATGGTATCAGAATGCAAGATAACACACTATAATACAATATAATTAGCATTGAATCTAATAAATCAAATATAATGAGAGAGTATCAGAAAGCTGTAGGCCTTACAGTAATACTGAAGTGATGCACGCAGTTGGGACAGGCAGCTGCGAGGAGAGGCAAAGGAGAAGAGCAATGAAGAGAAAAGCCCAATCAGGTGACCTTGACAGGAGTTCTATCTGCCCTCTGACCACAAAGTCCCCTTGGGAAATGTAGTTCTTCCTCTCTTCCAGACCAGTACCAGAACTGGAGCATTAACACTTTAACTCCCAGTGCACTTCATCATGTTATGATGTAGAATACCAATAACCCAAAATTACAAAACCATGACTGGAAATCATAGGTAGCTGTGCAAGAATCCACTCATGAGAATCAGAATATTCAAATTTGTCTGCTGAAAAGCTATTTTCTCCTGGTTTTGTAGCTGCTAGCTAACAGAGAGAGAAGCCTTGGAAACTGTGTGCATTTCTCTCTCCACAAGGAATGAAGAAGAGCACTGCAAAGTGTGACAGATAAAGACAAAAATATGAGACAGTGATGTGAATCATTATGGAAAAGTAGCACTGTATCCCTGTGCAAGAGGTTGTTCCCTAAAAGCTCTTGCTTCTGGAGACTAATATCTACACTCCACACAGAAGTGCTCTTTGCTTCTCTTGAAACAGCGCCTCCCCCAACCCCTCCCCCTTCCCCCCCCCCCAAAAAAAAAAAAAAAAAAAAAAAAGTTCAGTCTTAGTTTTGCTGTAAAAATCAAATATTTGGTGAAACCGCAGAATGCTGGAGAATCCAAAGACTTGGCTCCCTTTGAACTACATCAGGAAAAGGTTTTATATTGGTACTATATGAGAAGATTATACTCACATATCTGTGATATATGGAAAGAGCAATGGATATCAGGTTTATTTACAATCCCTGTCAAAGGCAGAGCTGGAATAGCCTTCTTCTGCTCCATCTGCGCCTGTTCTTGGTTTTATTTTGGGAAATATGGCTTTGGAAGAGTCTGTCCACTGAGAATGCACACTGGGCATGGAAGAACAGATCTTACCATTGGCCGTGCACCCTACTGTGCCACCATGCCCAATTCTGATGTACCAGAAATGCCCAAAACAATAAGCATAGGAGCCTAAGTGTCTCATGTATGCACATATAACAGTGTGCATTCACCAAATGTGCAATGAGGAGGACTATAGACACAGACCCAAGCCTATACACAAGTCTTTAGGATTCTATGTCCTGTTGCTTCAAAATCATAATAAATCTGCTGGAGAGCTGGGCTGTAATCCAGCAGTATATTTCCACTGCAGATTAGTTTAGCCATGGATTTCAACAAAATATGATCATGCTGAAAATGCAAAATGTGTAATGTTGATTAAATAATATAAAAAATACTGATTAGAGGTCAACCACATAAGCTGCCACTAATTTAAACTCTGGCACAGGAACACTGAAGATGTTTCCCTGTTTCACACAGTTATTAGTACTTCAGTGATGTCTGTATTCCTTCTGCATCTGTTGTTAGATGTACAGTACAAATTCTTATATGAAAAGACACATTATGCAGAATATTGCATTTGGCAAAAAAGGGGACAAAATGTCTGTCTGTTTTTCAGGAGTTTCTGACTTCATTTGATGTGGCCTTTTCTGCAAACTTTGGGTAATTCATCTGTTACATTTTTAACATATTTGCCAACTGTTATCAAAATCTTAGGAAAGAAGCATTCTGCTAAGTCATCCCTCAAACAAGGCATGATTTCAAGGTCTCATTAAAAGTGAGCTTTAAAACAAGTGTGGAAGTTCATCATCTGTAGATGATGTTCCTCTCAGTTCTCAAGGAACTGAATCTAGCTTCATTTGAGCCAGATTTCATTTCATATTTTTGCACGGGGAACTGATAAAATGTTATCTTGTAGCTATTCTCTTAGTTCTTACTCATGCTTCAGTTTTTGTATCACAGTATCACAGTATCGTGCGAGTTGGAAGGGACCTTAGAGATCATCGAGTCCAACTCCCAGGATTTGAGCCTTTCTGTGTAGCAGAGCAGCATTTCTACCACTTGTGCCACAGGGGGGATTTGAACCCCGGGCCTCTGGTGTTGCAAGCAGCACCTTATACCACTGCGCCACCGGATGGTATGTATTTAAATAGTTATGATTTAAACAAGATTTCTTAAAGCAAGAATAAGCAGAATTATCCATACCAATAGGGGCTATGTCCTGTGCCCATGATTCACAAAAATATATCTTTCATAGGAAAACCCACTAGCCAGCATGGGAAAACAGATTCTACTTCCTTATCCAATCTTATACACCAACCAGTTTCACACTATCTCAGACATGTATTCTTGAGTGTAGTGAATTATTCTCTGGACCCAGCTCTCCTTTCCCATTACTTTTACACAAACTGGACACTGTCCTAGTCCCTTAAGTTTTGGATCACTAATGTTACATGAAATAAACTTTGGGTTCCGTGCTGTGCATTTGCTGTGATTTCCAATCCCAGAAGAAAAGAGGAAGCATAAACTGGAGCTGCCCTGATGAACCAGAAAAAAAAATGTGTCTTATTTGTTTCGGTGAAAGCACTACCTGTCCTCTGTACGTGAAACAACAAGGACCTTTGTTTGGTGATTTGGGACATCTTGGGTCTTGTGTTCCTCACTGATTAAGGTGAAGAAGAAGCAACTCAAAACAGTCTGTTTCAGATGCATTTACAGTTTTGATATATGTCAGTACTCTATCTCAATGTCTAATGTTCTTAATGTTCTTAAATCGCTTCTATTCTCCAGAGAATTAAAACCAGGACAAACTCTGTGAGCAAATTTCAACAGACACGTATATTTCTGTGAGTAAGACCAAACATACCAAAAATATAAATGCACAAACATCTCATAACTAGACATTTTTGCTCTCAGAGCAGCTCTTTCTCAGTTGTTTAAAAATTGTCCAAAAGTAGTAAGATCTTATGAATGTTTGTAATTCATAGCGTTAAGCACACTTGGGCAAACAAATTCCAGCCTCCTCTTTGCAAATAGTTTTCTGCAAATTCTTATTCAGAGAATTCTTTATTCTCAAGTCCTGTTTTGGTGTTTTCATCTACTTACTCACTCAGATGCCTCAGTGATAATTAGAACGATATTAATGTTTCTTTTCTCAGATTGGATGACCTCACATGAACAGGCAGAGGGAGCGCCACAGCAAATCACTGAGTCTCACAATTCTCATAGAGAATATATGTATATGTATGCCCATCGTAATTGCATATTTTTCTGCATTCTCAGAAGAAGAAAAGTATATAAAAGCTGTAAAATATTTCTGTTTCATGAAAGATACAGTAATCATTTAGTTTATTTTCAAGCCTGAAGAAAAGAAGGTGCTGGGGACACCTGAGAGCAGCCTTTCAGTATCTAATGGGGGGCTATAAGAAAGAAGGGGACAGACTCTTTAGCGAGGTCTGTTGGGATAGGACAAGGTGAAATGTTTTCAAACTGAATGAGGATAAATTTACACTGGATATAAGGAAAAAGGTTTTTAACGATAAGGGTAATGAATCACTGGAACAGGTTGCCCAGAGAGGTGGTGGATATCCCATCCCTGGAGATGCTCAAGGTCAGATTGGTTGGGGCTCTGGGCAAGCTGAGAGGATTTGGACCAGATAACCTTTAAAGGTCCCTTTTGACTCAAATAATTCAATGATTCTATAATTTTCAACTACTAAGTTGTTTTTTTTTCCCCCTTCATAGTCTAATTATGGATCTATTAATCTAATGTCAAGTATCATATCATATCATATCATCATAGTATTGTGCGAGTTGGAAGGGACCTTAGAGATCATCGAGTCCAACTCCCGGGATTCGAGCCCTCTGTGTAGCAGAGCGGCACTTCTACCCCCTGCTCCACAGGGGGGGATTCGAACCCGGGCCCCCTGGTGTTGCAAACGGGAATTCTACCGCTGCGCCACCGGAGGCACACAAGTATCAGCCTCTGCTTGACTGTGCATTTACAGCCTTCCAAAGGATAGAGGCACTTGATTTAATTTGCTGAAATCTGGCCAGTGAACAAGAATATGTGGTGTGCATTCTTTCTTTATTCCATCAGGAGAACTTCTTAATCAATTTAATATACATTCAGAAAATACTTAATATCTTGTTTTAAAGAAAAAAACTTACAGAAGTTTTAAATATTGAGAAAATACATTTTAGAACTTTTCTTAAATGAAAAATTAAACATTTAGCAAAGAACTGAAAAGCAAAATATAAACTACTGCATAGTTTTAAAAAAGTGTAAAAAAAGAAAAAGTTAAAAAATATAAGTAATTTAAATAAAAGTAATTTAAATCAAATGAGTACCTGAGAAGTTATTCAAGTTCTTAATATTTCCCCCAGCTTATGATTCGAAAATTCTTTAAAACCATTAATATTTTTGCAGAAAAAGAAACTTTGAAAAGAAAATGTGATTGTTTATATCCATATATTGTACTATAATCATTAAAACTTGTACTGGCAAATTTTTGCAAACTAGGCTACATCTTTGCAGAATGCTGAAAGGTAAGCTCTTGTGCTGCTGTATATGATACATGAGATGAAGAAGAGATTATGATAACATAGGTAAAGCTAGCCTTGAAAATATTTCTGAGGTTACCATCTACATGAAAAAGACAGTTGGAGTACACTATGTATGCATTAGACATCTTGCATGTTCAGAATATTTGAGACAAACCCGGGAAAGTGGTGAGCCAGAAAAAGTATGAAAATATCCCTATCAAATCCAGACAAGTCTGAGGGAAGTATGCATTCCTCTTTCTATGAAATCATATAGACTGAATGTAGGAAAATCTCCTAACTGAGCAAGCAATGTTTTCTGATCCTGTCCTAAACTGAGTCTTTGGATTCTCAACAGTTCCATCTACATATTCTTCAGGTAAGCAACTGTTTGACATCCTAGGAGCAAAGTGATGAACAGGAGAATCATCAACTGTCTATTTCAAAGATGCTTCTGCAGCAAAATGATAGCACTGAAAAGCTTACAGGATGAAAATGAAGTCATGAATTTTGGTAAGAAAACAAATGCATTTATTTTTCTTTAACACCTTTTAGTGGACAACAGCAATAATGAAATTTAAAATTCGTACTGTACTTGTTTAGTACCAGATTGCTTATATAATGTGTTCATTTGGACACAGTATAGACTAAGGATTGGCAACAGGGACATGGTGGAATTTCATTTTGATGTTAGATTCTTATATACCTCTGAATGTCAACCTCAGGATAAAAATATGTGGATTTCTCAGCACTTAGTAGAACAAAGGCCTACAGCATCATGTTGGAATATATCTACCAGCTGTCTTATGCAATATTACCAGAAGTGTGACTCTTCTGCAGATAAGTAAAAACTATGCTGAATTTTGAAAGTCTTTCTATTACTTTAATAAGCTTTCCTTTTGTCTGCAGCCTGGATTACATCCATATCTTTAGAATTACTATTCTGAAATATTTTGTGTACTATGCACTGACATCTCACAGATATAGTCCATGAACCATGGATTTAGAAACAACAAACTAATGGCCAGATTCCCAAGTGAGCTTATACAAAGGTTATCTCTACATAAAACTGCAGTCTGAAGGGGGAGGAGGGGGGAATAAAATAAAATTATGCAAGGACAATTGAGTTACCCATGCTATTCTGAAGAGACTGTAACTGGTCATCAGCTGCATTATTTTGCCTAGCTATAGTTGATTCAGATATCTGTGATGAAGTGAAAGCTCTCTACAGTTACTCACAGACTGCCGTTATGATGATGCTATTATATTCCACTCCAGAGAAATGCTGTTTTTAATATGTAGCATTTAATTTATGTAAGTGAGCAGTGAGCAGATTTTGGGGTGTTTTGTTGGGTGTTTGTTGGTTTTTTTTTTTTGTTTTGTTTTGTTTTGTTTTTGTCCTTCCTCTCTTTCTTACTCCTGTGTAGATATATAGAGATGTAAATTCATTCAGATCCCTAATTATTTTGGGTTGGACTGAGAAAAACAAACAGATGTCAGAAAAGATGAAGCTAAAGTTTAGGTGATGCTATGACAGATGAAGGATGATGAAGGATGAGATTCAAAACTTCTCAAATAAAAAAAAAAAAAAAGAAAAAAAAAAAACAGAAAGTAAACAAAAATTAGTATTTCTTGGATTTTCCATGACAAAGGCGTATAATCCCCCTTCTCATGCAGCTAGAAGCTGAGAAAGAGAGATCATGACTCAGAAGTCCAGTTTCAATTGTATACTGTTTTTCTACTCCATTTCATTTAACTTTCCAATAAATCAAGGTGTCCTGTATAATTGAAATGGTCTGGGATGTTTCCTGTTATCACTACCCATCCACCTACACCGGCTAGTGTAACAAAAGGATACCCAAAGTTTATCTGTAAGCAGAGGACATTGATGATTAGGAAACTCCAAGCACTGAAACAAGAAGTGTGCTAGTGCCAGTCAATAGAAAATACTAAGCATGGTGGCACTGATAACAAACATGGGGGAGATGAGATGTAACTTAATTTCCACTCTATAGAATCATAAAATTATAGGGGTTAGAAGGAACATCTGTAAATCAGCTAGTCCTGACACACCCAACCCATGGACCGTGGGCCACATGTGACACAGCCCATCACATCTTGTGGCCTTTCCCTGCCCTGACGAGCAGCCCAACACAGCCCTGGGCACACACCCATCACTCAGCAACAGCCACACATCAGTGTGTGACTGGCACTGTCTGGGCTGCAACCAGGGCACAGGGAAGGAGTAGTGCAGTGCTAACTCAAGTGATGGTGAATATGTATATATAAATAAAATAAGATTTGTTACAGAGATATATTAAATATAGTATGTATTTTGTATGTAGCTTAATACAATTTCTCTTCACTTTTGGCTTCATGCAAGCCAAAAGTCTGGACAGCCATGATCTAGTCCAAGACCCTGTTAAAGCAGGTTACCTACAATAGGTCAGCCTATCTGAGCAGGTTGTTCCAGTTCTCTTCAGAGCTTCCACTATGAAGCAAGAGTGAAACAAAAGCTTTCTCCACTAAAATCCCAACCCCAGAATCCTTATGCAAGCAGAAGCATCTGCCATTATTCTTTAACAACAGAGAGAAAAGATTTTTTTTTATTTAAAATCTTTTCTGAAGTAAGTTAGTCAGTATGTGGGAGGCTCAGCTTTAATTGCTTTCTCATTAAGCAGATTCATGCATTCACGTATTTTGTTCATTCTTGTCTCTGCTTCTAAAAATTTTCCCTAGGTGAGACTCTGGGTTACCCCCCTCAAGTTTATCCTTATCTGCTCTTGGAAACAGGTAGTAAGCAAAATCATGTGGCATAAAACAAGTGGAAAGACTGAGCTGTGGACTGTGCTTCCATGTGTTTAACAAGATTCTTGCAGTCTCAAAGCTTGGCTGGGTCTGTGACAGGCCTGTCCATTCTCATAGCCTAAACCATACTGAATTCACACCTAAAAGTCTCTGGTACTTTCAAAGCTTGAGTCTGCTGAGGACTACGTCCCCAAGAAAATCTGGAGAGACCCAAAAAAACCCTGCATTTAAAGTAATACTACTTGAAAGGGAGAAGTAATCAGGACTTGTGTGGTGAGTAGGAATATCTTTGCTCACTTGAAAGTAATTCAAGCAAATAGCTGCTGCTGTTCTATTATTCACTTGCATTTAGTTAGACTGGTGTCGGGCGAATGCTGTGAAAATAGCTGTAGTCTTCAGTGTGCTGTCTATAATATATATATATTTATATATGAATTTATATATGTGAATTTATTTCAGTGCACCGGACTCCATTTTTAGTCATTGGTATCACCATTTCATGACAGTCATTTGTCACAAATAATTTAGCAGATACGTATGTGTTCTCTCAGCCCTAACTGTAAAGGACACATTAAGATCTTTGTAATAACCTATGTGCCACATTTTTTCGGAGCAAATCCATCCTTATGTCATATTATATTAAACAGTGTTCCATTAATACTGTTATATAATTGGTCATACCAGCTCACATAATAAGTTACTACAGTTGTTAGAGCAGAAATTGAGATAGAAAGGAGTCTTACCTGACTTAAGACATATTTTGATTGCAGACAAAATGGATAACTCCCGAGTTGGACACCAGAGGCATAGATTTGTTCTTATAAGCTGTCACATCTGGGAATGGAAAGCAACAATGAACTGCCCTAATTTAGAAAATCTGAAGCTTGGAAAAATTTGAGAAAGATGTGAAATAGCTTACCTATCCAGTGAAAATTTAAAAGATTTCAGAAATGGTCATTTTCCATAATGGGACTGAAAGCAGAAGAATTTTAAAACCTATAACCAAACAAATGAAGAAATGAAATGGAGAGTTTTCAATAAAAGAAGAAAGATGCTGATTCAGAGCATTTTAAACTTGCTTCTTATCCATGGCAGATAAAGTCTCTTAAAATCTATTGTGAGAAAGAATCTGCATGTCTGTAGAGTTTCTGAAGCTGAGAAACATTTCCTGACAAAAGTTGAACTGAAATAGGAGTACATCCATTCAAAAAAATTGACTGTGCTGTTCAGCACTTCCTTACAAAAATGGCTTCACTTAAAATTCAGAGTATGTTGAGATGACTCTGCTGAGCCTGAGACCACAAGCAAAGCAGAAAAGTAATGGTTATTGCTGAGATGCAAAAATCATGTCAGGGTCTCAGTGCTTTATCCTGATGAAGAGGGCAGCATCGGTGGAGAAGGGCACTACGTTATACACCACTGTCATCTCATTCTTCAGGAGTATCCCACAAAGACAGGAAAAAGGTGTCTAAGACTAATCAAATAAAGGAAACATGTGTGGTCCATGGTCACAAATATTATTTTTTTTTAACTTTCTTCCAGTCTTTAGATCTTAGAGCAGTAGGGTAGTAGTAGAAAGAAAAAAAGAAAAAAGGAGAAAAAAAGAAGAAGAAGAAGAAGAAGAAATACCCTTCTGTTTTACAGGATCGTTCATAGACTCAGAGAAAACTGCAGATTTGCCTTGGAGTGAAACTGTATATACTCTAGTACCTAAAAGAGGCCAAGAATATTCTCAAAGGAACTGGTGAACCAAGATGAAGAAAATGAGAAATGAATCACAGCAAATTCCAGACTTTTGTCATATATATTTGTGTCACAGTGCACACCAGTTATCCTTCTATTTCAAGTCCAAAGATGATCTCCCCCAGATTTTCTCGGAAAATGTTTAGACGAAATATACTGGTTTTTATTATACATTCCTGTTTCTATTTAACTAAATAATGATAAATTCAGGAAATGTATAGAAACTTTACAGAAATGTTATGTTTCCCATAATTGCAACAGTGGAAGAATGCTATCCAGAGGAAGAGGTTAATCCTGAGTTACTGGTGAACATCATTCTCTATATCAAGGACAATACAGTAAATAAAATCAATGGTAAATATTTTTTCTTGTCATTTCAATTTTTAAAAGGTTACTGAGAGCCATATTTAGCAACTCTTGCATAACTTCAGCAATGATTAACCATGGCAAGGCTACTCATACAAAAGAATTTCACTAAAAATGATAGGATATAAACCTGCATCCAAATTAGTTTCGAGACTTACAGTGTTTAAAGGTAACTACTTGTTTATTTCTTCTTATGGATCTCCCAGGGGAAAAAAAAAAAATATATATATATATATATATATACGCATATATATATAGAAGGAGACTCAGTAACATTAAATTATACTGTTTAACTTTTCAGTTCAAGAAAGACAGGGAACTTTCAGAGAGAGTCTAGAGGAGGACAGAGATGGCTGAGGATCTGAAGCAACTCTTATATGTGGAAATGCTGAAAGACCCGGGACTGTCCAGCATGGGGGGAAGAAGACTGAGAGGGGATCCTATTGAATGTGTGGGTGTCACGTGGATAGGGCCATGCTCTTTTCAACAGAGCCCAGTGACAGAACAAGGAGCAATTGGCACAAACAGGAACATAGGAAGTTCCATATAAACATGAGGAAATACTACTTTGTGGTTACAGAGCACTGGAATGGGCTGCCATTTAGAGAGGAACAGAGAGTCTGTGGAGTCTCTTTCTCTGGAGGTATTCAATACCTTCCTGGATGCTTTCCTGTATAATCAATCTACTGTAGGAAACTTGCTTTAACAGAGGGGTTGAACTCAGTGATCTCCAGTGGTTTCTTCCAACCTCTACAACTTTGTGATTCCATGATTCTGAGTCTGAATGGCCAGATATGCTACTATATCATGGTGATATCTTTTTCTGCAAAGAAAATATCTTCATGAATGTAAAATCCTTATTTTCTTAAAGGTACACACTGTCGCACAGAATGAAAAGAACGGACATGCCCAGTTGAGAACAAGAGGCTTGTAATATCACAGAATTACACAGAATCACTGAATTGTGGGATTGGAAGGGACCTCTGGAGATCATTTAGTCCAATCCCTATGCTAAAGCAGATTCCCTACAGTAGGTTACATATCACTCTATTAGTAATATCCCTATATTCTCATTGGTGTTCTTACTGTACCTGATTTTTAAAAAAGAGTGTATGTTTTTTTTTATTCCCCTTTTCACTTTTAAATGTCCAGTATTTAGGGATAATTGAAAGAACATCATACATTATAGTGAGCGTAGCCATGTATACAGCTAGAAATCTTGGCTAGCGCTCATTCCTTGAGGACTTTGACTGGACACTCTCCTAGTATTAACAAATCGTGGGATGTTTTTACGATTTGAATTTATAACCTTGTGGGGCTGGTCTGAGACCAGCAAACTCATTTTTAGCAAGTAACCTAAACTGCATTTGAATTCGGACCTCCAAAAAATTAAATAATAGAGTGTTAAACAATTGCACTGTAAAACAGGCACTCATAGACTGACCAGTGATCAAAATCTGATTAGGCTGTTTAGTGAGGCTAGCATGTTCTATTGTATTTACTAAGTCAAGAAATTATATCCCAGAAATTACACACTCCTGTAGTATGCCTTATGAACACAGCATTACTATAGTTTGGGTAACCATCCTCTCTAGACTTTGCTTAATAGATCTTATATTTTATGTTTTCATTGAACAACTCATACAGGGTTGAGCCAAGGGCTTAATCACTCTTAATACAATAAAGCAGCACTTTAAAATATTATTAACCTCATCTGTCTAGATTTGGAACTAATAGACCATTGTGTGTGTATTGTCTTTATCCCTGCCAGTTATGTACATATTTATTAATCCACTCTTCCAGAGGAAAAATTTCTAAAGGAAAACCAACAGTAACCTTCAAGTGAGCGGGCACAGGTTAGAAGGGCACTAATTAAATGTCAGACTTGACAGATTAAAATTATGAAATTTAAAATCACCGTGGAGCTCTTTGTCATTGTCAAATTAGGAGTCAGTGTGATGAGGAGCACGGAAGTGAATGGTTTAATGGATTGAATGGGAATGTGGCTTAGCAGCAGGCTTTTCTTGAATTCAGATCAGCCTGTAGTTCAGATCAAAGGCTGCTAGTTCAATTTCACATTCAAAAAGAGTTGTAGCTTACCTGCATCAGTAATAGATGTGTGTATATGTATGTAGGCTTGGAAAAAAAAAAAAAAAAAAAAAAAAAAAAAAAAGGAGGAAAAAAGTAAGAAAGTAAGATAAATATGTTTTATGAGAAATAATTTTTACACAGATGATTTATGGGTTTTGATTAGAGTAGTAACATCATTTTTTCTATTATTTGGCTCTGGGGTATTTAATGAGATTTTAAAGTCAAAGTGTCTATGCAGTACTTTTGAAAGCAACTTTTCTATTTTGTAAAGTGGAAGATAAGGAATATTTAGTGTTGGATAGGTTATGTTAAAGGAAACAAACTTAAATTTGAGTGGGCCATATTCTGATATTATGGGTTCTCATATATATTTCGAACAATGCTGTTGGCCTCAACAGACTTTACACCAGTAGATATGAACGATATTAAATAAAAGGTAAATTATGACTAAAATCGTTTGTTTTATGAAGAAATTGACTTAAATGATGGGTGTTGTTAAAATTTTAATTTGTGTGCACATATATATATACACACATGTTTGCATGCCTAAATGTTTACATATCTATAACGTTTCATTCCAACATCTAGATTTAGCTCTTGTTAACTGGGCCTGTAAAGCATGAAAATAATTTCCCTTCCTTAAGTGATTACTTGTGTGTTGGCAGAATATTCAAAAACTTCTGCTTCCTTTCTTGAGCATGTCAGTAAATTATTACATTGCCATTCTGAAAAATTTATAATAAAGGACCTCTTCAATCAAACATAGTTTTGCACAGCATAGAAAATACTATGCAACAGCAACTGAAATCAATAGGATCCGATTTTAAATAGGATTTGGTAGTTATTTAAACCTGTGAGAAGTCTTTTGAGCCATTGGGAATATTTCTATTGAATTCAAAAGATGCTGGATCAAAGCTGAATTCTTTAATCAATATATCTAAATTTACATTACAAAAAGCATCAATAAAAATGTCAAACCAGTAATTACATTCATAATATTTTGTGGGTTTCCTGAGACAAGTTATATGTATTAGAAAATTATGCCAAGTAACTCTTGTCCCCCTCTCCAGTCTCGTCCAGACTCCACTTAAAATATTTGATTAAACTGGCATAGTCAATTCAATCATTGATTTGCAGAGACGTCTTTAGCATACTGTAAACCAAGGCATCCACCTGGATCCTCAGTTCACACATGCACTGAACAAGAAGACGAGATTTAATGTGAGTCTACAATGTTTCTGGGGAATACTCCTCAGTACCTTCATCTGAGATGACTCAAACACAATCCCAGGAGATCTCAGATAAGTCACTAATCTGTCATGATCACTGACCCCTCAGGCAGAATATTTTTAAGTAACACCTCCTTAATTCCCAGACTGTAACTATGTTAGTAACCTTTCCTAACCACGTTCAGAATGAGTATAGAGTCACATCAAAACCACATTTTAACCACAAAAGGACCATAGAAAAATAACACAGCATCAGGAAATGATTTCTTGAAAGAAGAGAGGCACCGGCTAGTGTCATTAGCAACAAAATTAAATCCTTTACATACTTCACAAAATCCACGGTCCTTACTCTAAAGGTGTCTGGGGAAAAATCTAGACCTCTAATATTTCTAATAACTCATCAGGCATCAAAAGTTAAAAATTTTTATGTATGCAACCTCTTTTTCCCATCCAGCCTTTACTGAAGATTCATGAATCAAATGCACTGATTTCTGGCTACATAAGTTGCTCCAAAAGCAATGCCTCCTATTTATTTCCATATAAACTACATCAGATATAAATAAAACAATAGCACTCTTTTACAGAGTAAATTCTCATCTACAAAGCACTTATTGGCTACAAAGCATTCAACAGAGTCACTGCTATCAGCTATGCATTTTCACTAGCAATGAACAAGAGCCTGCATGCCATGCTCATAATAATCTGCACCAGTGGAGGTGACCCATTGTCACTGGTCACTGTTGCCACTGCTGAAACACACCACCCACTGCCTCACTGTACTCTCATCTACTGTTTGCTCTCTATAGACTTCCAGTAAGTATCAATGAATGCCAGTTGCTGCCATTTTTTCTGCTCGGAGGAATTCAGTGACAAAACTTTGCTTCTTTTGCACTTCCGTATCAGACACCACTTTGTCACACTGCCCCTCTGCTGCCATCTGTCACATAGGAACAACATGGAACAGGATATTGGTGGAAAGATTCAACTTCAACTGCCATATCACCATCTGTCCCTGATGTTGTGTATCAACATCATAAAATAAAAGGCATCACTTTCAGAGCAGCCCTCATACTATTTACTCAGAAATTTACAGGAAAACGAAAGAATTTCCAGTCAGGTAAAAATGATGTAGGCTAATGTGAATCAGGCAGCCTGGAGAGCTATTATCTCATTTTGTAGATGATAAAATAGAGATCAAAAAATACTGCTATGGTTTAATAATCAAAACTAAACTTCAGTAAGAATTTTTTTGCTTGTAATAATTTATATAAAGTTTTGCAAAAAAAGAAAAAAGAAAAAACAAGAAAGAAAAGAAAAAAAAAAGAAAAAAATAAAAGAAAAAAAAGAAAAAAAAAGAAAGAAAAAAAAAAGAAAAAAAAAAAAAAGGCCATATTTCGGCTTTTAAATACATTGAAATCCACGAGAAGGTAATAAAAAATACCAGTCATTCTAAAGAGGTTATGATGCCGAATAAGTGACATTTATTAATACCTATTCCTCAATTTTATCTTTTATGAACACTTCCTAAATTATTTAAAAAATGCCAGTGATTGCTCTTGAATTCAAAACTTTCATTTGCCAGAGTCATACATTATTTATCCATTCTGAAATACCACAGTGTCATACATTTCTAGTACGTTATCTTATCAGGGGGTGTGTGTCACATAGAAGACAAAACTTTTAGTCCTGCTGCATTTTGGCTTTGTTTTAAGGCAGAATGATGAATCTCTCCCTGAAAAAATAAAACATCCATTTGGTAAAGCCAAATGTGAACAACTCCATACTGGCAGACCTCAGCAGGGACTCCAGAGGGTGCACGTGGCCTCAGCCAGAGCAGAAGGCAACTGCACAGCAGCTGACCTTGTGGGATAGTCCAGTGAACTGTCTCTCTGGATTTTCCCTACAAGGGCCAGGACATTGCATGGCTCTTTACTCAGGCCTACAGCTAAAGAATTGCAGGTTTGCCTTGGAGTTTGTGTCAGCTGCTATGTAGGTACTGTACTGAGTTTTGCTGGTCCACTCAGGTAGACACTGTTGTCTACCACATTCAGCACCTTTATTTAGAAAGTATTGGCATTTCTGTGTAGCCCTAACCTTTCTTTTCCTTTAAGGATTTCCTCCTTACATCTCAGGCACTCTTTAGTGAAGGGATGTATGTTGCTCTTTATTGCATCTGGCCGTGTGAGAGTAACATAGACCTCTCTCTCCATATGCTCATCATTTTTTAATACTAAAGAACTGGTAGGCTATGGAAGCATCACAGAAGACCTGTGAAATGACTACAAATATCTGATCAGCAGTTTATTAAGACAACCAAAGTCTTTTATGTGGTATAAATAAATAAATAAATAACCAATACTTTTTAAAGAAAGTGGGTAGCCACTCACAAAAATATATACTTTCACCATCTATAAATACCATGCCATGTAAGATCTTCTGTGGTGGTGAAGGCTGATACAGAAAGTCATACGTCGGTGAACAGAATAGCTAACCAAGTCCGGGTTCCTGTGAGTCTGTGAGTCTTCAACACAACTGATCTATCTGTACGCAACTGTAAAAGGCAAAAGCTGAGTGAAGGTTTCCTACAGCTTATACACAGTTATCTCTTGCACAGAGTCTCCAGGGTTCAACAAGAACTGAGCTTTTCCTTCAGTGAGCTCACTAGGAAGAATGCTCTTCTGCATATGGCTATTTTAATTAAACATATAGGAAATTAATACCTCTGAGATCATTTCCATCCTGCCAACCGCATCTGAAATTGTCTGGGGCATTCCAAAGCTATCAGAGGGACAACTTAGAAAGAAAGAGAGGCACAAACATGGTAATTCAAGCTTCTGTGTGAAGGAAAACAAACATAATAATCATGGCACAGAATGGATAGATGGTTTCCTATCCCAGCGGATACAGGATAATGTTCAAGGAATACATTTGTCATGCAAAATTGTCCTTTTCAGACATACTCATATGCAGCAGAGAACCAGCTGGGATCCACGTCTCCACAAGCAGCAGTGATACAACATTGCAGGGTACTTAGTTCTTTTGCCAATGCAGCCAGCACATGCTGCCAGTCACATTTGGCAGCTGTCACTGAGTTCATGCACACACAAAGAATAACGGACAACTTAGCTAGGGGAATTGCTGATGAGATATAATGGCTTTTGCACTTAGGTGACTTGAGCAAAACAGGTCTACACTTTAGTTTCTTGTTGGCTTGCACAAGAGGGGGGCAACCTATGGAACTTCAATAATATGCAACTCATGAGCTATTCAAGCGCATTTCTCACCCTTGATGATTTTACACATCCAGCAGCAGGGTTGTGCTGACATCAAGACTATTAGGAACATGCCACGTGGAACTGTGGCAATACTTGCATGAATGAGAGATCATCAATTTAATTCAGACGTCCTCTTCATGACTGACTGAATTGTGCTCTGTGGTGATCCATTTCTGCCCATCCTGAAGATGTTGTCTTACAACAACCTGCCTTCTTTCTCGCATTCACTGTAGACAAGGTCATATTGACTAGCTCAGATAGTATAATTGCCTGTTCAAGTGATCTCAGCCTGCAGCAAAATGGGGATGTTCATATGTTTATATGCTCTTTGGTAAAAGTCAGGAGTTGTTCCACAGGAAAGTAGTTAAAAGGGCTGACAGATAGTAACATGCAACACTGATGGACCCAGAAGAGGATGCTTGACCAAATTTAAGCATAAGGCCAGATGAAAACACCTGGGTCACCAAGATTATCCCTTGAGACTTCAGGCAGTGCATTGTACTATTTCTTACATAAATGCATTGAGCTCCACCTACTCCCAACAGCAGGATATTCCTGAAACTGTGTACTTCATATTAATGTGTATAAGTGCTGAAAAAACAGATACAAAAAAATATTCATTTAAGAGTCTGTACTGAATGATGATGATGAAGAGGTCAAGATTGGTTATTGTGATTTTTTTTGCTGTCGTTCAGATGGTTTCTAATTTAGGACAGAAGTGATCAAATTGGAAACCGCCCATAAATTTCAACAAATTACTCTCACTAGGATATAAAAATTTAGCACCAGATTGCTGTAAACTCTCAAAGACCAGAGCTAAACATAAGACCACAAAAAAAAAAACCAATCTGTAAATTTGCAATCATATGTCTTTAAAGAGACATATATCATTAGAGAGAAAAATAAAGACATTGCTCACTAAAACGGGCAAATTAGTCAGACAGCATTAATTCCATTACTGCTGCTAATGCAGTTTAATAGCCATATTTCTGGTTACAAGATACAGTGTTCTTTCCTTTGTTAGAAGCCAGTTTGGTAGTGTTGTATTTGATTCAGACTGCCTGTTAAGCCATAAGCTTAAAAGGAAAAGAAGACTGGGGAAAAAAAGACCAAGAGAAGATTCTATGAGTCTCATGTCCTACACCAAACATTTCCATCTATCATTCTTACAAATTAAGAATTGATAATTCATCTGCAAAATGAATTAGAATTTCAGTCTAAATCAAAAGGTCCAAATACTTTTTTTTTTAAAGAAGGAATTAGCAGACCTGTCTACAGCCCGATATTGTAAGGTACCATCTACTCATTTGCTCTGTATATAAATCATGTAGTGTCTTAAAATAGATATTTGTATTTCATTACTTTCCAGAGGCTCTAAAAATAAATAAAATAAAATAAAATAAAATAAAATTAAATTAAATTAAATTAAATTAAATTAAATTAAATTAAATTAAATTAAATTAAAAAAAGGTGAAAATAATATTATATTTGCTTTTGGATTTCCCTAGTAGAATTATAAAACATCATAAACATCCACAAAGCAACAATTTGTTATGAGTCCTTTGCAAATTAGATGCCTACAGTTTAGATGAATGCTACAATCTACACTTACATCTTCCAGATACAGTTAATGGAATAGTAGCATTTTCCAGAGATAGTGTGGGCCACCTATTTCAGAAAGGATGTGTTGTACCTGCACCTTCAGATGCCTCCCTCAGATCTCAGATCCTGATGCAGACCTACTTGGGGACAGGGAGAACATTTCCTCCTTAGAAAGTCATGATGAGCTGGTATGAGATACCTCCCTTTGGGAAATGTAATAACAGTTTTAAGACGTGTGTTAGGTATGCCATTCCAGACCAGCAGGTAGAGGTCAAGCAGAGTAAGCAAGGGCATCCCTGTTGGCATGTAGACACCAGCGTGTGAGGTCATATATTCATCCATCCACTGAATCTCAGCCTAAGGGCACCAGCTCCACCAGTCTGCTATATATGACGTGTGTCTGTGTATATAGTTATATATATATGCACCACCAGGTATATCCAATAGTTCTGGCACATTTCTGGAGCTGAAGAGGTTATAAACATTGTAACTCCACTGGCATAACTCTCCTGTTTGAGATATTTGTATTGCCAGCACTTTGCAAAATGTAATTACATCATCTCCATCTGCTTTTGCACAGGGTAAGGGGACCACTAACTGTGCTATGAAGGGCAGTCTCACATCTTTAATCATTCTGTGATATCGGCACTAAGTGACCTGTCTTCTAATCAAGGATGCAACGATATTGCATTTCACACATAAAACCTGAGTGTACAAATTCATTCAACTGGCTTTAATTTGAAATATGAGCATTAGCAGCTGTACAATTTGTGACAGACTGATAGTTTTTATGATGTGTCTGTTGGTACGGCCAATATTTCCTCTCTTCATCACCTGCACTTAAATCTTCCTTGCCTTTAGATGCTGTGCATGTGCAACGTGTAATGAAGAAACTGAATTACCACTCAACCCAGAGAAGGTGATCCTCCCAAATCAGCACGGTGGCTATTGGCAGGCAGAACACATCATTTGCATTGTGGCTGCCTGCACCCTGCTTGACCTATGTATGAATACTGCACTTCACCTGATCCCTATTGCTTGACCAAACAACTCAGGTATAAAAAAAGTATGATAATGGCCACTGCAAACTGTCATGGGCGTACCACACTATAGCATTCATGAGAGCTCATGCAAAATGGTTCTCAACTGGCAAGAAAATTAGAGTTAATAAATTCAGACCCATTATTTTTCCCTAACTGAACATGTAGGTAATAAAGGAAAGGTTTTCTTTTGGCAATAAATTAGCTCCCACCCTCCCCTTTTTTTGTTATTACAGTCATGGTTCAAAGCCCTCTACAAAAACAAGGTCCCACTTTATTATAGGACAGTCAGGTTCAGCGCACAGCTTGCAATAAAGAAATTAGCAAACCAGAAGCTGCAATTCTGTAGAAACACTCAAAAACGAAGAGGATTTAAAGTGACAAGATCCAATTAAATTTAATTACCCAAGCTGTATTTTCATTTTAACTGACACTTTTTATTAAGGAGCCACATGCACTAAAGCTAGAAACCTGGGCCAAATTGCATCCCAGTAATACAGTTATCTTATGCAAAATTCTGAGTATCTAATTTTCTAAAATGAAATTAGAGACATGGGGTTTGTAAAAGGTTCTCTTTGTCTGATACTATAAGATGCTGTTTGCAATGTACCTACACTACTGTATTTCTATGCGATGGTAACACCTGATGTACCTAATAAAACCATTGGGGAAGTGTCTTAGCACACTTTTATTACTTTTATTGTGGATACATTCAACACGGGTCAGCGATATTTAACACCCGCAAACCTAAAATGCTAGAAAACCAAAACATTGTGTTTTAACTACCTTGACATCAGAAAGTTATCTATGTGTTTTTTAATTTTCAGCTTAAACAACCACATGAAGCAGGACCAAGTAATTTCATTCTCTTCCCCTTATTTGTCCCCAGGGCAGCAAATAGAGGATGTCCAGAGCAGCCCACCATGAGAGATATACCTGGGAGTTCTTTCCACACCTCTGCTTTTAGACAGTATGTATCTAAAACTGTAAAGAACAAAAAATTGAAAGGCTATAGATGAAGGGGAGGTATGAGAATGGAAGGAGAATTATATTTAAGCAAGTTCAAGCCAGAGATAGTGCCTGTGAGCTCTTAAGAGGCTGCATGGTGGTCCTCCCCTCCCAAAGACTCGGAAGAGTGTGCCAGTGCCCTTGGTGTCCTGGATTGGAGCTATCACCAGCACCACCACCTGGAAACCAACAATGCATTCACTGGCTGCCCTTCTCAACAGCAACAACACCCCCCAAGAAGCAGGGAAAAAACTGGGGGTACGCCATACTTCCTGCATGGCAAAATCATTCCCACCCATGGGGATGGCAGCACCCCTACTCAGCTCTCCAGGATATCATCTCTGCTGTGCCTCCGAAGCGATCCCATGCAGTTGGTGGGGGCATGGGTGCAAGGCATGAACTCTTCATGTTCTGACAATATCATGAGGCTCAAGGGAGTCCCAGGGCAGCAAGTCACCATCAGGACCACCTTGTTTTTCCCTCCTGGAAAGAAGAAGGATGCTGGGGTGCCAGAATTTTCTTGCCCACATGGTCTGTCTCCCTCACAGTTATGCACAACAACATTACCACAAATTGCACTCACTGACAGCAAAGTTGGTCTCCCGATCTGTTAATCACCTCTCCCAAGCTTCTCAGATTTCTAAGCAGATGAGGGCTGTGGCTGTACAGACCCTGTTTTTGTATGGGAGAAGGGAGAGGACGAGGCTGGAAAATAGTCCCAGACTCCTTTATTTGTAAAGTGTGAAATTAAAGAAGCAATTACCTTGTGGGAGTGAATTCGGAGCCAAAAAAATGATCTGTAAAGTATTTTGACCACAGTCAGATGGTTCCCCGTGTAAAGTTTCAGTCTACATCATTCCTCTCTGTAAATTTTCAGCTCAATTTCCTGTGAAAACAGCAATGGGTGTGGATATTAACACCTACCAGAAAAAACAGGAAGATATGCAATGCATGCTATCCTACCTACCTTAGAACCAGGAGACTACAGCTACCACAAGAAGTAGCTCATTTAGTTAGTTACTTTTTATTTATTAACACATATTAAAAACAAAAATATTGTCATGCTACCCCTTAAACTGAGTAGCTGCTCTGAGGTCATACCTCTGAGTGCACTGCAGGGATTAAAAATGCTCCATACCACCATCACTTCCCTCTGGGACACGCTCACTGACTAACTGCATGCCCTAGTGCACGATGGCTGTAAAGCCCTGTCCTGAAAATCATAAAGGGATTCATGATCTGTTACAGGTGATTTTCTTCAGTAATGGAACTGGACCAAGAAAATGAATTGATCCACCATACAAGAAAATCACAATATTTGTGAGATACTCTGCTAGTATTCCCATACCAGAATTTCAGATTTTCTGACACTGGTTTGGTTTTCCTTGGAGAAAAAAAAAAAATCCAGATGTTGATATAAACCAACCTAGGGGTATTTGCAGCTAACTTAATGAATACATTCTCTCTGAAGCAGAAGTATGGTGGTGGCACAGTCAGAAAGTATCTATCAGAGAAAGAGATGCTGTGCTCACACATCCCAGTTAGGCCAGTTTCTGCAACTAATAGCACCCAAGGGAATCTTCTGGTTAGCAAGCATTCTGGCTATCTCTGACCTCCTATCCTGAACAGCTGCTGTATACTTCCTAGGGTAGCTTATGCCAAGAGACCAGAGAAGTCTCAGACTTTCCTCCAGATCCATAGCATCAATCCTGCAGGACTGCCAGCAGTCCCAAAAAATACCACAGATACACATCAAAGGTCCTTTGTCACACACAGTCTTTTCATTTCTCCTTTCACATGAAAGTTAATGAGGTAAGAAACTGTTCTGAGCAGAAGGCAAACAGACTACTAGAAAACAAACTTTTATTAAGGGCAAGTTGACAGAATGGAGAACCTACATACACAAAATGGATTGAGCTACTTTATCCCAAGAGACTGGACGCTCTGTCAAGGCTAACCACAGTTCATACGTGGTCATAAGCTGATTGTGGAGGTACTCCATTCTGTTCCATAGCCCACCTTTTCATGATGTCCAGATTCTCTGAGACACACTTCCGCAGCATGCCACAGGCCAGTTAAGCAACAGAGCAGAAGTTTCCACCTTCCTGATACAATTGATCTGCCATCACTGAGCCATCTCCTGATGCCAACAGAGCATGAAGGAGGGAGAATGCATCCAAATTCCCCCTAAACTTTCCTAATTATTCTGATATTTCTATCACCTGTAATATTTTCCACTCGCAAATGCTCATTAAACAGGAACACTATGGGGCATGCAGAATAACCTAAGGGCTCCTTACTCTTCCTACTGAGGGATATTTAGTGCATCAAGCAGACTGTCAGAAATAAAAAGCATGCTACTTTACAATTCACACATATTAATTTTCTAACTTGCAATTACTTACTCAAAGACGGCTTCTTCCTTTATTACCTTGCAAGGCCTATTAAAAAAAAAAAAAAAAAATCAATTAAAAATCACACATTTAACAGAAATACCTCAAGGAAAAAAAAAAAATCCAAATTCAGGCCATAACCACATACTTGTTTTAAAGAATGAATGACTGAAGAGGAAAAGCCCACCCAGCATCCAGTCGCACACATACAGTGAATGATCCTAAAACACCTTTCAGGTAAGCAAACAAATCATGTAATACTATCATGTGCTGATTCAAAAATAAGTGCTGAGCAAACTGAGTTGGCTCTGCCTGGCTGGGGAGAGTGTCTCGTTTCCAGCATCGTGGAGACATAACAGATTTGTAGTCATTTCCATATTAGTCTGTAGAAACAACTGCAGAAGTCTATAGGAGGTATTCATTGAGACTGGCAATGGGAGAACAGTTTCCCTTAGCTGAACAAGAATATTCCAAAAAAATATGATGGTCAGTGAGTCCTGCTCATAAGCCCTCAGTTATATCAGTCTTTGACTTGAGATCATAGGAAGATTTCCCCAAACTTCACAACAGCTGTGCTTGCTGGGAGGCTTTTCCTTCTTCCTAGGATGAGCTAGGGTAGCTTGTCACTATGCCCTAAGTTATCACAGACTCTTGATCATAGAATCATAGAATTTTTCCATTTGGAAGGGACCTTGAAAGACCATCTAGTCCAACTCCCCTGCAATGAACAGGGACAGATGCAGCTCAGTTGGGCAGTTCAGAATCCCATCCAGCCTGACCTTGAATGCCTCCAAGGACAGGGAAACCACCACATCCCTGGGCAATATGTTCCAGTGCCTCAACACCATTATTGTAAAATAAGTCCTGTACTGAACACTCTACATCTGAACACAGACTCCAGGTGAGGTCTTACTAGCACAGAGCATAGGGGCAGAATCACCTTCCCCAACCTTCTTTTTTTGTTGTAGCCCAGGATACAGTTGGCTTTCTGGGATGTGAGGGCACATTGCTGGCTCGTGTTTAACTTGCCATCCACCAGTATCCCCAGGTCCTTTTTGGTAGGGCTGTGCTCTATCCTTACATCCACCAGCTTGTATTGATAGTGGGGGCTGCCATGACCTTGGTGCAAGAATTTGCACTTGGCTTTGTTGAACCTCACGAGGCTCACCCAAACTCACTGCTCAAGCCTAAGTCCCTCTGGTTGGTATTCCATCCCTTGGGTCTCTTTCCTCTCTTCCTGAGGCACACCATTTTATGAGTCTTAGTCTTTTCCTATAACTAGTTTTACACTGATGTGCTGAGAGTGGCCACAAACCCAAAGCAGTCATTTGTGCTTCAGACTGGGTCAGATGTCAGAAACTGAAGATGTTTTTTTTTAGGTTTTTTTTTTAGTTTGGTTTACATTTGTTTTCTATGTATTCAGTGGATACAAAGGGATTTAGTCCCCATCACATTCACCTGGTAGTCTAGTAATTTAATTAACTATGAGCATGCATGTACATATACATACAAAATCAAACTGAATATAAAATGCATTCATACTTAAAATTATGACCAAAAAAATGCTGGAAGTAAATCATCTAAATAAATGCCAGCACTTTCCAGCAAGCAAAATAGGACTGGGAGAAAATCCAGAGATCCAATTTGTTTGCCTGGTTAAGCTGCATTGTTATGCTGTGTCCTCCTTTAGTCCACACCCCCCTTTGTACTAATCTTTCTACATCTGCTGCCAGCTAGGCCAAGCTCAAACAGCAGTGTCAATTCGAGGGTCAGAAAGGTCAGCAGTGACACCCGATTTAAGTGTTATTCACTCTGATGCCATGACAAGACAGATACAGCGTGGCCTGACTAAAGTGATGTATGTTAAATTTGTTGCAAATTACTGGCATGATGGATCTATTGATGACCCATTGCAGCTGTCAGGATGTCTCTATCAGTCTCTCAGTTACGCTTTCCCTGCTGCTCAGCCCCATCCCCCTTTGCCTGTTCCCATTGAGCACACAGTGGCTGTGTAGTCCCCAATGACCTCAGGGTGCAAAGCAGAGAAACAAAGCAGAGAAACATCTGCCGTGAGCCTGAAGAGCAAAGGAAGTCACCTCCAGAAGTGCAACTGCTTGGGGGTTTACAGACTCGAGTCTTTATCCAGACACCTATATCAAACTAACCTTTAATAACAGGTGTTCAAACTAATTCCTGTCTTTACCCAAATTACTGGATACACTTTTTGAGTTATTGTTTGAAGCATCTTATTCATGTGAGAAAGCCTTTGAAAGGGGCAGTGTGTCTTTTTAGCTTTTGCACCTGAGTAAGGTGAAGAGATATCTGTCCTATGTTCCTGATAGAAGAAAAAGAGGACAGAGACTATCCAGGATATCGCCTTTGTACTGCTCCCATTCCTTCAGAACAAAGCATCCTCCATCTTCTTCAACAACTGGCTTTACAGCCATGGAAGGAAGGGCAGCAACCTCTTCAGAGTAGGTCTCTCAAAGCATTGCAGCTTGAAGGCTGCTCTCAACAGCTAAAACTTTCCCCTTCATGCCCCTGAGGAAAAAGATGTGCATGGTAAGCCAGGTTCTACAAGTCTTTGCAGTGCTGCAAGGCAAAGTACGTGAGAGGCACAGAAGCCTGCTGCAGAGAAATGAAGTGAAACGGATAGGGAACAAATTATCTCATGTACCATAGATTGCCTCTATTTTGAAACCAGCGTTCCTCCTAAGAGTGTTTTTCTCAGGCTGGTGCAGCAGTAATCACAGAAGTACAGTCCTTCCCACATTTAAGCATAGACAAACTCCTAGTCATGATGATAAATTGCAGCCCATTCCATAATTACATTTAAGGAGCATCTTATGCAAATTTCTTCTGTTTAAACCATTTGATTTGTCTGGGTTTGTTGTGTTTTGTTTTTTGGGGGTAGATTTAAGGGGGTGTTCTGATTTTTTTATTTATTTTTTTTTTTCCATTAACTCCAGTGTAGCTTTGGGGCATCTTTAGGTAGTTTTGTTCTTGTTTCTAATTATCATTACTTTCTGCTGCTGCTGAACCTTTTATTTTTTCATTCAGACTCACAGATTGTCTCTAGATAATTTATTTGGGCTAGTGTTTTCAGTGACAGCTGACTTCTTCACAAGCAAAGGAGGAGCACAACCAGATGATGGTAACAAAGATGGTGAGAAGGCTGGAGGGTTCAGCTTATGTAGAACACCTGAAGATACTTGTTTTTTTCAACTTAGAAAAGAGGGGACACTGGGGGGTGACCTCATTGCTGTCTCCAACTTCCTCATTTAGGCAAAATGGAGATGCTAATCCATTCTCTCTGGCAATCAGTGACAGGGCACGAGAAAACGTCTTACAGCTGCATCAGAAGTTCAGATTGGCTATAAGGAAAAAAATTCTTCATTGAGGAAGTGGTTAGGCACTAGAAAAAGCACTGCCATCAGATACACTGTGTAACTTTTAGGTTTCCTCGTGCTGAGTCATAAGTTAAATTTTTCCCAGAGATCTCTTTCAACTCAGGATATTATATGATTCATTTGCAGTCCATGTATTCTCAACAGTTTGCCTTGGCATCAGCCTAGGTGATCCTGCTCTCCTATTTTCTCTTGGATTATGCAAAATACCAAAGAGTGAACAGGGGCATGCTAAGATGTGAAGTACAGTGTCTGAATTGGACAGGCTGTCAGCGTGCAGAAGAGTGGCCAGGAATCTGAAGCTGTTCTCAGGATCTTTGTGTCATGGAAAAGGACAAGTGAATATAATGGCACTATTATTCTCATTTGAGCTTTTAATCAGAAGACTAATACTGTTATTGAAATTCCATTTTCATCTCTCATGATGACACAAATTTCAGACTTCAGATAAAGTTTTCTTGGAGACCATGATTGTTTCCTCCATATCTGACATTTCCACACTTTCCCTAGATTTCAAACTCCTTCCCAGCCTTCCTATCCTTCACAGCCACTCTTGTAACACTGCAAACAGTTTAGCTGTAACTTCCTTTTTCACCATGAGTGTGGTGAGGCACTGGAATAGATAAACTGCAGATGCCCCATTCCTGTAACTATCAAGGCTAGGTTGGATGGGGCTTTGGGCAGCCTGATCTAATTGAAGGTGTCCATGTCCATGGCTGGTGGTGTGGAAGTACATGATACTTAAGGTCCCTTTCCAACCCAAACCAAGAATGAGTCTATGATTCTATGATTCCTCTGAATATGCAAATAAAAGTACTACTACTAATAAATTTATAATTTATAAATAGAAGCAGCAAAGTAGATGCTAAAATAAAATAAATGTCTCTCTCATTCATCAATGTTACACTATGATGTTAGAAGCTATTTAGAAGTGCTGGACAAACACATAAACTGGTGTTTTGCTGTTGCGAAAACTGAAGATCAAACTAATGGAACTACTACAGAAAACATAAATACTTATGCATTGAAATCCCTTTCTCATTACCCACTTGCCTGTATCCACTCTAGCTAGAAATATTCCAGTTTGCATTCTCTTGGCTAGAAAATGAATTCAGCATGGCTAGGAACTCCAGAGGCAGAGAACAGACAGTATTCTTCTGAAAAGGTGAGCATTTGGGATTATTTTCCTTAGGGAGAGGCAGAAATCAAACTGGAAATCTCACTTCCAGGGAAAGGTCTGACCACAAAGTAATTGATTTAAAAAGCTGTATTTCAAAAGAAACTGTGAAAGAAATTTCAATGTTTTTAAGAGCTGAATCTTGTAACATACCTCAAGGGAGTTAAATGAGAGAGAATACCACTTGCTTTCTGTTTTGGTTGGGCTTGGGCACCAAAATGTTCACCAGTGTTGAGATCAAGCCACAGAAGTTCAACACCCATGTAAATACACAGTGCAAGACCACAGCATGTCTGTTACAGAAGCATTTACATTCCCAGGACAACAATAGAGTGAAGATTTGGAGGACAGACAGTTTAAAATTGTGTAACTAAAATTGGTTTGAATCTGTTGGTACTCAAACCTCTGTTTCTAAAAACCAACAAGATCAGAGTTTAAGGCAATATGACTTCAAACACTGAGTACACTTCCAAGAAAATTAGTTGTCCTCATGATATTATGTTTCCTTTCCTTTCCCTTCCCTTCCCTTCCACCCCTCCCTCCCTCCTCTCTATCTCTCTCTCCTTCTTTCTTTCTTTCTTTCTTTCTTTCTTTCTTTCTTTCTTTCTTTCTTTCTTTCTTTCTTTCTTTCTTTCTTTCTTTCTTTCTTTCTTTCTTTCTTTCTAGTTCTTTCTAGCTTTCTTCTTGACTTTCTATTATTTTTTTTCTTTTTTTCTTCCTTTCTTTTCATTCTCCTTCTCTTTTTCTCTCCTTTTCCTTACCCTCAAAGCTCCCTTTGCTGAGGAGCAGAAGATAGTGGCTAAAGCTTTCCAGCCCAGCATTGGACTGTAACTTAGTAAAACAAATCCTCTAATTTGCCTTGGAATGGACAGATCTTTGAGAGTATTTGTAGGATATTAAAAGAAACCATTTATTCTCTGGAGTAAAAGCAATCCTTTATTTTTTTCCTAAGACATTAAGGCATGGAAGACTATAACACTAGGATTTATTGCTCACCATTCAGACAGGAAGAAAACTTCAGTTCTTTTCCTAGACACCATAACTTGGCCTATAAATCATATAAGGGTATCTTGTAGTATTACTAAGTTTTTTATTATGTTAATATGTTTCTCATTGTATTGGAGAGCTCTATTCCTCTAATATGGTCCAGAGGGTATACTAATGCGAAAGCAAACCCTGACTAACATGATTCAAATTCCTTTAAGCTTATTATATTAGTGACATTCCTGTCATGTTAGCACCCCTTTGAATCACATTGGCGAAAACAACCCAAGAAAATGAGATAAGAGAATTGCATAGGTGGTATGCACATTAATAAGAGTCAAGAGATTACTAGTATGAAGGAAAACCTTTCCAGCTATTTAATGAATAAATGCCACTATGTCATTTCTAACAGTATGACCTCTTGCAGTATTGCCACATATCCTGTGCAGAAGAAAATTTACAGGTAAACTCCTGAGACCAAATAGTATGCCTATAAGAATCTGGGGTACTCTGGGATGTAAAAGTGCTGACAACAATTGTCATTTGCCATCAGTAATTACAGGGAATGTAGTGTTCAGATGAAGACAGCTTTCAGCATAGCATTTCTTCCAGGTTGTTTTGTCACATCTTGAAAGCTCCAGGTTAGATTGCATGTAGATCATACCTGTATCTCTCTGACCATTAAGTGCAACCTCTTGATGTCTGTGTACTGGAGAATGTCATTTCTGTCATATGTACCTATGCCTACTACACAAGGATGCAAAAATAACTTTATTACCATTAAACCTTTGGAAAGTCTTTCCAAATAGCAATATAATTACAATCAGACTAAAATCCATCATGTAATAATAATAGGTAATGAATAATATATCTTGATTACAGCTCATCTCAGAGCAATTATCACTAAAAGTGATATGAACAAAGAAAGCCAGATGGTCTAGTAAAGGATGTCCATAAATATCTCAGCCACGCAGCCTCTGACATATGACATCAAGATCTGTTTCTCCTGCTCAACTGCATCGAGGACCTTCTCAAGAAACAATCTCTCTAAACAGTTTGCTGATACAAGAGTTCTTACTTGATAGGTAAAATATAGCATAAAGGGAGTTTATAAGGAATAAAACTGGAATAAGGTAAAAATGGAAATGAAGGTAAGTCCTGAGGTAGAATATCTCTTGGACATGTAAAGATCTGTACCTGTACAGAGTGTCCAATATTTGTGATTTCGATGCTAAGCAACCGAGATAAAATAAACTTCCCACAAGATGGCTCAACAACAAACAAAAAATGACTGTGTATGAAACCACTCAAGCTATAATGGGACTAATCCAATAAGCAGTGCTTGAAATCACTGAGAACTTTGGAATCTTTTCCTTCATCTTTCCTTGGGGCTTCTCCATGAGCTGTAGCTTCTCTATGCATGGAGAGTATAGTTAGTATTTTCATTTGCTGCCTAAGTAGCAAATTACCCTGTAAACAGCCCACGAGATCTGGTCTGTAATTGAATTGTAACTGTTGACTTTAGACATTTGGTATATTTGCTGCAAGAAGTAAATTTTCAAAACTTCATCTTGATGCAGTCAGACAAAATGAAAGGTAATATTCTTTATCTGCCACAGATTGCTGCAGATGAACTGCTTTCATATGAGCTTAAATAAGATTTAGTGTATTCCATCCTTCAGCTGGCCACAATTGAAAGTGATCAGGATCAATATAGCTGCCCCTGAATGCAGCCCAGTATTGTGCATTACAATAAAGGAAACGGCTGTATTCAAAATTTTCCTGTGTCAAATTAATTTCCATGTTATCCCCAAATTCAATTAGATGGGAACCCCGTGTAACTAAAAAAGTGTCCAACATCCCTTAGTGACAAATTACGGTGCTTAGTGTGCATATCAAGGTGAAGTGTTGAGCCTTGCTAATCTTCTCACTAATTCTCAATTACCGTAAAATGAAGCCATAAATCACACAGACAGGGGATCGATGGAAATGTTGTTTTCAGGGTGATTGGCAGCCTCCCCAAAGGTTTTCTGTAAGTTGGTTTAAGGTTACCATTCTCTAAGGGGAGGGATGAGGTAGTCTTGCTCAATCTCTATGATATAGGCCCACAGGCCTTTTGGGGATAGTGGGGAGGGACAGCACCAATTTCAGCCCATCAGACATCCAATTTTTCTCCTTTTCATACCTGCTGTAGTAAATGAGAAACAAATTAAATTTCACTCCACTATCTCCACAGAAACCATTTAAATTTTTCATGGAAACTAAATTGTCCCTAGACAAATAGCCCCCTGATTCTATGAAAATATACTGGAGCGCTGGGGACAGAAATAAATTTGTGTCACTCTGGATATGCCATTCTCTGTAATGTCATTCACCGTCGGCCAATAAATGAGTCCCTCCTGGAACACAATGGTAAAGCCTTGTGCTCTGGTGGATTTGCATTGTTCCCCCACTCTTGAGCGGTCTAATATTCTTCCTGTTATTAATTTGCAGCCTAGGTTTTACATTCATGAGGCCAAGATTGAAATGTAAATGAGGCACAAAATAAGTAGTCAGCAGTAGCCCTGGCCGAGCAGTCTGTGTCATAGACTCATGGACTTACATGAAAATAGTTATCACTCAGAGAGATTAGCAGCTCAGAACATCAATCACTGCTGCAAGGAAACAATGAATAAAATCGCCCCAACATGAGGAAGGAAATTACAAGAGCTTTAAAGTGGAAAGGGAATATGTAATAGTGCTACCTGTTGTTGAAGTGCTAAGGTGGCTGTAATAAAAGAAGCCAGGTTCCTTCTCTCTCTCTCTCTCTCCCCCCCTGTTCCTGTCGATCACTAATATTTAAATTGTGCCATTTTTGTCATCTCAATTTATCTGTTAAATGAGCCGCAGTTCCTTAGCTGGAGGTATATGATGCTTCACACTGCACTGAAATCAAGCCCACATCTTTGAGTTTGAACCCACTTTAAAATGATGACACCCTATCGATCACCCAGTCTCTTGGCAAACAAAAAGATATGCAAAGCCTGGGTCCTCGGGTGTCACCCAACCTCAGAGGATGCAGGGCTTCAAACAAGGAGAACAAAAGTGGCTTTATTCTACAGTTATGGTTTCCTCATTCTCAGGTGGTGCGGAACTGGTGATGCAAATGGATCAGTGTAAGGCCAGTTCTTCCTCATCTACCTCTGAGCAATTCTAAGAAGCTCTCCTAGCAGCTGTCAATAACCAGAGCTTGGAGATTCAGCTAATTTGCTTTTTCTTCATCAACTCTGACCACTCCCATCAGAAACAGAAGGGCCATGGAACCACCAGGTCAAAGCAACCCCAAATTTCTGATCATGCCTGTGGAAGTCCCAGTTGGATTTTTCCACAGATCAGAGTAATTGTGCTGGGCCTGGCCCATGACTTCTGCTCAGATTAGTATTCTTTCAAAGAGCATTACCTCACACTATTACAGCATGATCTCAGCATTACCATTATGTATAAGGCTTAGAGCTCCAATGTAGCACATTTCAGTGGCCGACTTCTTAGGTCACTAAAGTCTGTTACATTATGTGTTGGATTATTTTCTCTTCTGTGTTCTCCATGTATAATAAATGCAAAATACCATTCCATCCACTGTGATTCTTCACACTGAGAGTGGCAGAATACTGGAACAGGCTGCCAGAGAAGTTGTGGACTCTCTTTGAAGCCATTTAAAACCTGCTTGGACACATTCCTGTGTGATCTGATCTAGTTGCTCCTACTAAGACAACTGAGTTAGTTTATAATTGTGATAGGTCATGAGACTGGCACAAGCAAATGCTCCTGCAGTGGACAGGAGTATCTCTTGGACATGTTTCCCAGTGATGCTGGACTTCTTTTAATTTTCTATTTCAAGAAAATTTGCTTACAGAAAGGATTATATATCAGGAAATCTTTCAATATGTGTATGCTTTCACTTGTCTTACAACTCTTGTGACAGCTCGACAGGGTATGAAAGTTGAAACAATTAAAATTATTAAGATTAGTCATTTAATTATTTAATTATTTGCCTTAGATAGCACATTGGATATAATGTCTTTCTTAAAATCATAAATTATTTTTATACAATAATGTCAAATGACTGAGAAACTCAGTATTTTTATATCCATATTTTAAAAAGGGAAACTGAGTCTTGGGTAAGTGGTAAATTTTCAAAACTACACATTCAGGTTATGATAGTAAAAGCAGAAACAAAATCTTTACCTTCAGATCATGTTGCCTTTGGAAATCAGTCTTCCATTCATTCGTCATCATGAGGAAGAATTAACTGATGTCTGTAACACATTAGAGTACACCAGTAGAATTATTCTGAGTTCAAGGCACCGTGAATATTTTCTATGATATGGACAATGGACATTTTGGTCAAACAACCTTTGGAGAATCAGAGCTGAATAGAAGTATTAGCATATCAGAGCTATGTCACATTAGAAAAAGCAACACCTTGAAAACCTACTTTTTTCACAGAAAATACGCTACTTTGCAGGTTCATTTTTAAAAGCACAGTACAACCACATTATACGGGGAGAGTTTCGAACAACAATGTATGATAATGTGTCCAGTAACCTTTATTCTGTTTCTCTCTACAGTTCACTAGGGATAACACATACAGCTAAGAAAATGAATCTGAAATTTAAGAGAAATGAAAAGCCAGCATAAAATCAGAGGTTCAGCTGTCTATTAAAATATCCTTTTGAGAGGTCAAGAAATTGATCATGGGTGAGCTAGCAGCAGGTACTGAGCCTTAACCTGTTTTGTTTTTCCTTCCTTCAAAAGACAAAGTCAAACCCAACTTGTTACCAGCACCTCAGAGTGCTTCATTTGTTGTGCAGTTTGTGATGAAGGAGCAGAGGCAACTTAACTCACTGGCACACATCCTGCACCAGAAAGCTGCTTCTGCTCCCAAACCCCTCCTCTTTTTTTCTCGCATTGCCATTGTCTTCACTCTTGATGTCTCGGAGTATATTTTTAATTGCTTATCAAATGGATAGTTATTGTATCATAAAATCTTCAAAGCCATTTCCCAGTCCCATTCAGTTGTGCAGCTGAACTTTTATACAATGATATATCACAATGGATTATGCTAATCAGCTTGTTAATAGCTCTAGCAGTGTTAACTGAGCGCATTAAAACAAACTGGTCCTTGCAATGGATTGAGAAATGTTTTATAAGGAGCATGTGATCTAAGAGCAGCCATGACAAGACTAGTAAATAATAGCAGAAACTGGCATGACTAAAGAAATATTCACCTAAATTATTTATATGTTAATCAAAAATACAGTTGTTAAGCAATATCATTAGTTCATTACCAATTTGTTTATGGATTTGTGACGAATTACTTATTTGCATGCAAAAAAAAAACCCTCAGCCTTTTGTTCAGCATTTCTAACCTTCCAGTCTTTGCAGGTTTCCTCTCTGCAGCCCTCTTCCTTCACTAAAATAATTACATCAGCATGTCAGAGAAACTAGATTTTCAAGGTAAAGACACAATTTTCCTCCACAACATATGCAATATATTATTGGTTTGTTTTTTTTTAAAGTTGTTATATATCATCATTCTGTGCTTGGGAGACATGCAATTAATGCTATACGGTGAATATTTCTTCTTAACCCCCACCAAAAATCCTACAATTTGAACATTTATTAATATCAGAGACAGGGATGGGATATTGTTTCCTTCAAATATATCAAGTTGGGCTGTTATGCACGTTATTATAGAACATATTAAATTCCACTTCAGCTATGGTTAAATGAGAATGGGTGTAGCCTAAGGACTAAGCACACCTCTGGATTTGGCAGGAGAGATTCTAGAGACACAAAAGAGTGTTCTGCCCAAAGGTGAAGAAAGGTCCTTCATGTAGTGCTTGAGTTGTCAGTAAATTTCTTCGTTTTTTTTTTTTTCATTTTTCTGGTTTTCCAGAACCACAGTTTATCATCAAGAACATCCCTTGCTGCTCTCTGTTTTCTGTTTTTTGTCTTCCTCAAAGGGTTGTTAGAGTTAGGGTATTATGGTTAGGCTGTGGTTGGACCTGATGATCTTCAAGGTCTTTTCCAGGCTGGGTAATTCTATGATTCTATGATTCCTGCAGCTCACTCCTGTCCTTTACTCTGATTTTCTGCTCCCATTTTCTCCTACAGAAAAGGTTTCTCTCCCAGCTGCCCTCTTCCACACTGTGCTGTTACTCTTTTTCCCCTCCATTGTTTTTTTTTTTTTCAAACTTTTGCTGCTACAGTCATGTAAACAATGAATATAATTAAATGGAATTAATACTGTCCATAGATTTGGCACACTTTCTTTGGAACAAATTTAGCGTTTCTCTCTCTTAGAATGCAAATAATAAGGACAAATATTTCATATTTAGAAAAGATATTCTTCAATGAGATGGGGATCAGCATAACATTCCCAGAGATTTTTCACCTGTTATTGTTAAGAAAAAGTTCCAGATGTATTAATGAAAATAAGTCAAGAAAGGACCAACAGCTAAGAATATTAAACCAAGATTCTTTTAGCAATATTTATTCTGAACTTAGAAGAACTACCCTCCAAGTGGTCTCTCTATGTAATGAACTAACCAAATCTCACCTTCCAAACCTATACCACAGTTGAATTGCATTTCCCTTACACAAACCTATCCTCTGAAAACCTTGAAATAATTTTCATCACAAAAACGTCTAGGGTTTTCTCTTTACAAGCCAAAGATTGTAAGGCATTTTCCAGCAGCTGCAAGGTGTTTTTCTTTAATATTTATCATTCACAATCTACCTCAGCCCAGCAAGATGTGTACCACAGTCTAATCCAAGCAACATTCACAAGTACAACAGAGCCAAAATAAAATAGGAAATCAGAAAGTGAAAGGCAACAGAGAAAAAAACAAGCTAAGTGAGCAACACCGAATGGTGTAATGGAACAACTTGCCTAAATTATTGTTGTTGTTATAGTTACTATATGTACTTGTAATCATACAATATCTAATATACAATTATTAATATTATGTATTTGATTATCTAAAATGGGATAATAAGAAATGACACCTGCTCCTCAAAGACGTATTGTCCAAATAGATGAATGTAGACATAGTAGCAGAAGGAGAAAATTCACATTTGCACTGCCTGGTATAAAGAAAACCTAAATCCCGACCCCTGGACCAGCTACGTGCCTGTTCATTGCCATCTGCAGGGTACCTGCAGAAGGAAGCCTAGCAGAACTCAGACCATTCAGTGTCCCAACCAATGCCCATGGTGATCAGGCTTAGGTTTCACCTTCTTTATTATAACCACTGACTGAATTAAGGATGAGCTCCAGCATGGACCTTTACAAGAGTCTGCATTCAAACACAAGATGCAAGGTAAATTTAGGGTGTAGCCTTGTGTTCTAATCCACAGCTGGTTGTAGCCCAAGAGACTACAAACAGCCCTAGCATTCACAGGATGCCGGTGACAGAAACAGGAAATAGTATCCACTTTTTTGTTTCAGAACCACGTGCAGTAAATATTGAAATTAATTTTATACAGTTTTCTGATAGTCTGGAATGTAGGCCTTATGTCAAGAAATCCATGCCCAGAGGCCCACTTTGATTAATCTTGGATGAATGCAGAGATTCAACTTCTTCTTCCACGTTGATGGAGATATAAAGAAAGGCAAACTGGGCTAAGTAAATGTAATAACTGACTATGAAAGTTGAAAATTGAAATTTTCTACTAATCTCTCACAGAATAAGAAGGGTAGCATGTATGAATCAATGGCCCCATATTCATGCTGCTGTTCACACCAGGACCCCTAACTATTTCAGGCCCAGCAGGTTCACTAGGATGTAGGTGGTGTTTGCATCATCAGCAGAGCTCTCAGGGGCTTCAGAATGCCAACAGACCCTTAAAATCCCCAGGCTTTGAAGCACGGGGCGAGTTTTGGATAGTCACAGAATTACATCTTCCCTTTCTGGGCAAGATAGAGTGATGGGGACTGTCCTCACCCTCTAAAGTTACATTCTCCTTGGCTCCTTCAGAGAGCTGTGCTCTCAAAGAAAATGGTAGCAGTGAGTACACATTCACTGTGTGTATATGGACCTGCTTGTGCAAAAGGAGGCTTCAAATTGGAACCAGTTCATAAGGACCCTGACACACTCAGATTAAGGGTATAAATAACAGACTCCAGTGGATGCCTATGAAGGAAGTGAAATAGAAGAAATCTGACTTTTTGTTAGCCTGATTGTCAAATAATAAAATAAAATAGAAGCTCACATGAAAAATCAACTATCTACGAGGAATGAAGTAAGTGATCTCTTCCCATTATAATCAGAACACAGAGCCTGTGATAACTCTGGGAGCTCAATCTAAATAAGGCCCTATACTCTCGTCTCTTTCACATTATGAATAAAAACATGAAATTAGTTTTATGTCAGAAGAACAACCCTTAAGACACTTGTAACTTATAATTATAATTTCTAAGCTGTTTGGCTTGTCAGTATCAAGGAATTCACAGCCCAAGACTTCCAGGACTTTATAGGCTGAGACATGCTGTGCTAGCTACTGAAAATTAACTATGAATCTCTCATCTGCATTCTGATTTATTAACTACAGTGAGAAACAGAAAGTTTTAAAATGTACTGTATGTGCATAACGGACTAGCATGGAAGAAACCATTAGCTGTGTTCTGCTACCAGTCAATAAACTGCCTGCAATGGCTAAAGGTAGGGTATTTCTTTCAGCAAAGGCATTTGGTTTTCTCTTGCAAAAAATTTTTGCAATATGTTCATCTTTGTGTAAGAGCAGAGCTGGCCAGGGACAATTTCAGTATTCTGCTGAATTTACAGGTAAAACTAAAATGAAGACAATTTTGAGGACTATCTTTGCTATGCAAAATACCATTCCCTTGCTAGGTCTGGCTGAAAAAAATGGTAGCATTGCCTGTGATGTATTTTAAAAGAAATGATCTTTTTTACATACTTTGAGTAAGAACTCCACAGGGGAGCACTGACAAAAAAAAAAAAAAAAAAAAAAAAAAGAAAAAGAAAGAAAGAAAGAATTAGGAACTGAAATCTATTTCAGCTTTCACCATAAAATAGAAAAAATAAAATCTGAAAATAAAATACTATCTGGGAAAAAAAAAAATCATATCCAAGATATTTCAAGGCCAATCTTTAAAGCAAAAAATAAATTCTTTCTTCCAAAATGATATCTAGTTTATCTGGAGTACTATTTCCTGATTTTGCAGGTTTTCCAAGTTCTGTTTTCCTTCTATCTTTATTTGTATTTTTATTTTATTACAATAGCACCACTAGAAATCAATCCTTTCTTATTGTGTTGAGGCTATAAGGGGCTTTTCTGTATTCCATATTTTGTTCAGTGGAAGACATGGTGGAGTTTTTTGATGTCAAATTTATCTAGTTTCATTTTGTAAGTGGAACACTTGGAAGATGTAGAGCAGCTTGGCTCTTTGCTTAATGCTTGAACTTAATGCCATAAAACAAAGGCAGATAACTGTCAGTCTCACCATGTTTTTTGTTGGAGGAATGAGGGCCAATGAAGCTGAAATGTCTTGCCTAGTTTTTCACAGCTCTGGGTACCAAGGTCAAGTGAATGACACACATTAATTGTTCCTATCCCCTACTTCTTGCAATAGAGCCTCCATGACCGGTGCCACTTTAATGAAGTTCCCAAATAATCATGTTTCTTACAGTTTTTTCCTGTTCAGAAATACCACTCCTCTCACTTCTCCCTCTCCCAAACCTGTGGCTTTTCATGATGGACTCCTTTGCTGCTCGAAATTTTTAAAAAATTCAATTGACTGGAAATCAGCAGGATCTGTAAAGCGTTATCTCCAGAATTTCAGGAATTCCAATTACTTCATGCCATTTCCTACTTTACTCCCGTTCAAAGTCAAATGAAAATGATTTGCATAACTGAATCACTTCTTTGTATAAAGTTACCTGGGATGATGACCTTAATTTTCCATTTTGTCAGCAGAGCATTCTGAACTTCTGATAGTACTTGTGCTCAGCCAAACACAAAACAAAATCTGAAATGAAATTTTAAAGGGTGAAAAAACACAAGCAGAAAGTAGGCTCTGGTGGAATTAAAAAGGGTCTTTCAGTGTTTATACACTCTGACCATGACAAGGTTAGGTTTCTGATCACAGATTTGTGATATATATTGACTGCGCCAGATTAAAAGTTAGATTTTATTTGAAGCATAAATCTGGTAGATTAATATGTAATATACATTCTTCTTTTATTGCAGTCGTAGAATGCTCTGAAACATTAACCCTCAGAATACTTTCTGCATATTTCTACACGTATTTTATTTTCACAGAAATAATCACATTAGTTGTTGGATACCTTTTAGTAACACGCTTTTCTTTTTAGAAAATAAAAAAGACTGCCACTTTCCATCATTTCACAGCACCTAGAAAGACAGTAAAATCTTCAGAGCAACTGCAGCTTTCTGCTGCTTACTCCCGCACACGTTCCCTCTAGAGAAACAGATGTTTGACTTGTCTCATGTAAGAGGCAAAAATTGAGTTACAGCTTCAGAGTGCAAGATTTGCAATGTTTGCTACAGTTTATTAATGTTAACCAAATAAAAATGACATTAGTGAAAAAGATCTACATGATATCTCAGAACTCCCAAGATTAGGCCAGATGGTCACTTCTAACTGATATAATCTAGTAAGCTCTGTTGAGAGACAAGCTATTGATTGAATTTCTGACTTTAAATGCAAGCCCCATATCTGCACATGTCCACAGTGATATCAGTTGCCTGAAATCCAATACAGAGGTGTAGACTGGGAGATGATGTTGGTTGCTACCTATTAAAACTGTCAATTCCATCTGTTGTCTAACACTTTAAAATACTGAGTGTAGTTTTTAATAGATCAGTATTAGATTAAGAGGCCGTATATTAAGGCTCTTACTAGCTGAGAAGTGTGGGTAAATGTGTAATTAAATGACACAATGGAAAAATAACTTGGTTGGCTGGAACCAGCCCAAATTAGCATCAAGCAAGAAAAAAAACACTGTGATTTAAGATTTCTGCATCATCCAGACTTCTCTAAAAATGAGTAACGTGCAGCACTATAGAAATTCCCTTTACAAGCAGGTATGTCATGATTCAAATGTGGATGCATCATGAGCATTACAATTACCCAGCTCCTCACACTTTCTCAGGTGCTTCAGCAACTGCTCAGCTGCCAAGCTGATGACATGAGGTGTGAGCTTACAAAGGGCTGATGGAGAGGGAGAGAAAGGAGGGGGGGGGCACCTCCAGCATTCCAGACTGATGTCCATAATTGTTGCTGCTTCAGTTTAAATAGAGAGGGAACTGCTTTCCTGGAGCCATAGGTACCAATAGGAGTAGTAGGGAAGAAAGGAAAAAATGTTGGAATGAATCTTAAATTCAAACACATGGACAGAGAGATAGATTTGATCACTTTAAGCTCCTATATTTGCAAGTAGAAACAAGGGGAACATGCTCAGTATTCTGGAATAAAAACAATAGGAGTGCTTCAACTGTCTGGAAGGGGCCTGGAAGTAGGATTCTCATAAAAATGAATGGCTTATTTTTCTTATAACATTTCAGGTTATTAACCTGGGAATCTCATAGTTTTTGCTGATTCTAGCTGGGCCAGTACCTCCCAAAGTAGAAGGGAGTCTTGACTCAGATAAAACATTGCTCTGATGTTTGGGGGTGATTTTGTTTGTTGGGGTTTTTGTTTGTTTGTTTGTTTTTTCTACATTAATCTACAGAAAATAATCCAGCTTAATTACAAATGTTGAGAGAAACAATGTCACAGAAGCAGAAGAGGTTTTCAAGAGAGAAGAATTTCAAGACCTAAAAAACTGTGTTTGTTTGCATACTACCAGTGGGCTGTGGTCAAAACTTCTTTGTAACCTCCTATAATACACCACAAGAAGAGTTTTGAAAACCTACGTCTCTTCATGTTATTAACCAGAACAAGGTACATGAAACATTCATGGAAAATGAATGTTAAGTGAGTACTACAGTATACTCATAGAATACAAATTGTGAATTCAGAAACACTATTCCCAGCAGATATAGCATTTGAAGAAACAGAGGCAATATTGTATGATGTAGCTGATAAATTAACCAGCATAGGTCCAGTTTCATGTATCAAATACTCAAAACAAATCTGTAGAACCAGAAGAATTTGGAGTAGCATTAGGCTACTTAGAATAACAAATATCTTCAAGAAAATCAAAAGCTGCTTACAGGTTATCCATAAAAACAATGTAAGATCAGTGAATGGACTAATTAGTTTTAGTAAGATGTGATTGCTGCTCACCATGGTAAGTGGGGCAAGTGTCTTTTGTGAAAGAAGGCTGTCATGTTCTCTTTCTAGTTCATTTGGAGCACAGTATGGTATCTTACAGTAGTAGAGATACAGTAGTAGAGATATAAATAAGTATTTCAACTATGGGAGAGCAGCAATTTCATTCTCACAGTGGTTTTCTTTATAGTGACCACAATTCTTCATCTTTGCTTCTTTGGTGGTGGGCTAATAAATAAATCCTTAATATAATGATGTTACCAAATCCATCAACCAAGCATTTATAATGGATTTCATAAGAGCCTGTAGCCTGGTAGCACAAATATTCGATCACTAAAGCTTTATAACACATGAATGGATAAAGAGAGAGCATGTGTGTTTCAAAGCCTTCAGCATGCTTTAAACTAGATGTGCTAACTTTATTTACCTTGGTGGGAAATATCTTGCTTCATAACTCAGACTTTATCAACCTAGAGGTTAAATATCTCACAATCATTATAAGTCTTTCCCTAGATCCAAATGGATAGAGAAAAATAATTATGGTTCTTCTGAACAGATAATAAGCTTTCTGATTGATGTCTGATGAGACCTGTTAAACCAGAATTTTTAAGTATAAAAAAATATCATTTTTGTATAATTTCTCTCCCTCCCATCTCCACCAGAAATGGCAGTTCACATACAGAATCAGCACAACTGCTGAATCTGAGTCATCGCAAAACGTTTGCTAGAGATCCAAAAAAGACCCCAATAAATTAGTTACTTTGTGTTTTAGGATGAAGAGGGATTTAGCCACGGCATAAATGAGAGGACTGAACAAGAAACTCAAGACGTCCATTGCCATGCAGAAGTGGGTGATCCAAGGGTCACAGAAAACAGAGGCTCCTCTGCAGCTGAGTTCTTGGCTACTCCTTTTCTTTAAAACCATTTCTTCTAAAGACTCGGAACCTTCATTCCCTTCAGGAGTTGTTCTGATTATGAGTGGACTTTCTTTTCTGTCTTTTTAGGAATCAAAAATAAATTTTAAATTTAAAAAAAAAAAAAAAAAAAAAAAAAAAAAAAAGGTAGTTGAATTTCCAAAATAAGATATTAGAGGAATGATGATGATGATAATAACTATGAATTGAAGACAGAAAAAATAAATAACTGAATATTGTATAAACTGATTATGGGAAACCACACACACAAATGCTTGTGCACATATTTTCAGCTAGTCACAAGAACAACAAAAACACAGTATTTCTGTATTTCAGTGGATCGAGGAAAAGCAAAATACTGAATGCTGCATAAGATGATTAAGGGGATAACATCAAACATATGGAATATTCTCATGCTAAAATACACAAAGGACAAAGGATTCCACTGCTATTGAATTTTTGCCAGCTGCCAATTTTGCTAATACTGTTATGAGCACACATGGATGGGACTTGCTCCAAGACCAGAATCAAGGGGGACTGACACTGCTGACTACAGGAAGAATCCTTATCCACCTCTGCTCAAAGCTATCTCTATCCTGTAGTCTTCTGACATTTTCCACTCCCAGTATAGAGCTGCTACTTATTTCAAGATGAAGCTATGCCAGAGATGCAGGTGTTGTATCAGGGGAGGAAGAGACAGGGACCGAGGGAATTATGGAGATAAAGAAGAGGGAGAGGCAGCTATAGGCTCTTTCCTACTTCTTCCTTAGGCAACATGCACTTTGTAGGAAAAATACTGATCTAAACAAGGAAAATCCTTATTTTTATTCCCATCATAAAACCTCATTTCCAGATCTTATAACTCTGCCAAGTGCTAGTAATCTGATGCTGGCAATGGAGGCATCACCCAATGGATCCCACAAGGCACAGTTTCCTGGTGAAAGCTAGTGAGTGCTGAGCATGATTGAAAATCTGTTTTATTCTGAAGATGTTTTGTTGAGTGTCGAGCTCTTTTGAAAACTCTGACCTGAATTGCCACTAAGCATTTTTGAAAATTGTTTTTTTATTAATCAGAAGTGCTTAATGTTCACCGGTCCCAAAGTGCAAGTCCATAAAGGAATTATTGAGTTGTTGGTTTTTTGCACAGTAAATATCATCAGGTCAATTATGCATCTATCCTTCCCCACCCTTGCACTTGCTAACATAAGTACCCATTCCTAAATCATGTAAATTTTTTTTACCAAGCTTTTTTCAATTTCAGATGAGGGAGAGAGTGACCTGCCTGATACAGTCGTGCTGAGTAATGCTGTCCATTTTTACAAGTTACTGAAACCATTGCTCTTTTTGTAAGTTGTTTAGGTTTACTTATTCTTAATACCATTTAGCAGATTTTTTTTCTCCACTTATTACTGTAACAATGAGTGTCACCAATGTAGCAGCAAGAGCAACCCAGAGAAAAGATTGCAACTCATTATCATTCATTACTGTAGTGAAGAGAGATTACAAACATAATGGAAACTGAGAGAAGATGTACCTTAGTGTCACTTACCTTGTACTTCTCTCAAAGCTGGGAACTTCCATGGGCTATGATAGTGACTTAGTCACAGACTACCACTCCTTGACCTTGGGTAGACCACTCAACCTTCCTAAGACTTCATTACCCCAGCATAACATCTGATAAAAAGTAGAATCACACAGAAAACTGGTGCTGTATTTGAGGAGAGTTTTCCTCCCTTTACAGCTATGTTTTAGAGATTATTTAGATAGACATGGTTGAATTATACCTATTTAATACTTCCCATCACAAAATCTTGTTTTCAGATCTTGCAAGTCTGCCAATTGCTAATAATCTGAGCAAAATAATTTCACGTTGTGTGACTGCCACAGTGTGACAAAAGAAATAGTAGTAATATTTAAAATTTCAGGAATAGTTTCCAAAGATGAATAGTCCCTAAAGAAAAATGATGGTGTTAAAATAACTCTTACAACAGTCTTAAAGACAAACCCCGTGCTCTGAAAGAACAATCTGCCATCTAGTCTGGAATCCTGTCTTTTTCTACTCCCTTAAAATCTACTTTTATTTAGTCAAACCTTTCCTTTTTGTGAAATAAATAAATAAATAAATAAATAAATAAATGTTAATTGCTAATGTTCACTGGAAATTCGTTTTGATGTAGAGGCTGAGGTAACTGAAAATATTTCTTCAGCACATAGAATATCATATGGTCTCATTAGTCTCAACAGTCTGAGCCAATATGTGGGACTCACAGTAGGACTAAGCATGCTATATTTGCTCACAGTTCCCATGTGTGACAGGAGTGCCTCCATGCTTCAGAGCAGAGAAAGATTTAATACTTCAGTATCTTTGTCCAGTGGTGTTGTTGGTTTGGGTTTTTGTTTTTGTTTTTGTTTTTGTTTTTTGTTGTTGTTGTTGTTGTTTTGTATTATTTTAGAGGTACCTGAGCCATGAGAAAAGGGAGAAATTGGTGAAAACTCAAGTACTTTCCATTTTCTAGTTCAGTGTTAGCTCATAGTACAGTGAGGAGGAGAGGTAAGTCCAGACTCCAATGACAAGTTCTTACATGCAGTGTGCAAAAACAGAGAGATCTCATGTGAGGTTATTAAAGCATAAAGTAATTCTAGTGATGAAATGATAAGCATGTCCAGATTTTATCTGAATGATGCAACAACAGAATGTGGAAACTGTATTTGATCTATTTTTATTTTATACAAATGAATTACATTCCTTGACTATCTAGCAAGGGGAAGACTCAGGATAGATATTGACTATATATGTACCGACTCTGTCTGCTTTGTTCATTCTACTGCATCACCACCTTGCTACTCCAACATACATCAAAGTAAGACAATCTCCACATGCCAAAATTCTGCTTCTTGATTGTAATACATCTTCATCCTCTGAGGCTCCATGCTCTGTCCACACAGTCACTGATTTGTATGACAGCACACAACATGCTCAGTATATAAAGGTAGGTGAAAATATCTGAATGGTCCTCAGTACACAAAAATAGTTGGAAACGTCCAAGTGGTCCTTATATGAGCTAGATCAAGTAGAAGTCTATCTATGAATGCAGGTAGCACATGCTCTACTGTGCCTACACTGTTTCAGTTATGTTATCTAGATTAATTTTAACTCCAATGAACACTTCTGCTCTACATTATGCCATGTAATTGTTACATGTCAGGAGAAATACAGTCCCTGCAATACAACCTGCTAGAGATGAGCTGAATGAATGAAATGTAGCACATGATTTCCTTCTCCAGACAGTGGCACTAAGAAATAACCTGTAGTCAGGTCTCCCAAACATATGGATATGCAGATGGCAGGGGAAAAAAGACTTTTATGAACTAAGAACCTGTAAAGCCCTGAAACAGGGAAATCAAAATTCCAATGTCACTAAACACAGACTTTCACTTAACATTCAGGATTTTCTGAGGAAGAAGAGTTGTAGACTGGGCTTGCAAAGAAGTGAACATGGCCAAGTTTTTAAAAAGCTCTCTGCATGTAAATGAGTGGTAGTTCAGAGAGCACAACTAGAACAGTGGCAGGGATGTTAGATCCCACTCTCAATATAAACTTCTGTCTGGAGATAGTCCAAGATGCTCTGACAAAGCCTTTAATTTGAAAATGACAAGTTACTGAAAACTTCTTGTGGGAGAGACCTCTTCATATAAGGCACGCCATAGTGGGTCATTGAATTCAGCCTCTCGTTATCACAGGCAACTACATAATATGATATATATATTCGCATCCATCATGCAATTTATCAAGGTGATTCAGTTTGGATTCTTTTCCTCTATTTAACTTATTAGAGTATTTGAGTTACCATGCTTGTTCCAGTGAAACTTCCATGAGGAAAATCTTCACAGATCTATATTAAAATTCCTCATCATATCTCTGTCAGGATAGTAATTATTTTTCTGATAAGTAAGTTCAGATGGGGAAGGTGGAGGCTCTTGGTCCATAATTTTGATGAAGGAGCCATGTTCTAAACAAGGGAAGGCACAAAGGAAGATTCCTTCATTTAGGAGATGATGATCCGACCACTAAAACTTCATCTAGGAGAGTCTGGCAATCTTTTATCAGAAAAGGACTTGGCTTTCCAGAGAACTGTTTGTTCTTTCTCACCTGAAGATTCTGAAAATATGCTATTCCGAATTTTTCAGAAGACTGTTTTGTAGATCTTTACTCACAGTTATGAATAGAAACACTGAGAGAATATTGTCAGTCCTGAGTTTTCAAAAATAATGAGCTGGGTTTTCGATATGATGAATGGTTTAAAAATGCCGGTCTTTCAAAATAATAGAATTGAGATTCTTGTCTCATAGATTTGACTTTTACTTTGAGGACTAGAATTTTGGTTTATTAAATGACAAATGATCTTTTTGCTTGAGTCAGTGAATTTGCAGCTTGAGTTTTATACAAGCTAATGTTAAGAAAGTGATTCGTTCTACACTGCAGTGATTTCTGGAGACAGATACAATGAACAGGTTGAGCAATTTAGTGCTATATTGGGAGCCTTGTTGAAGGCATTGTATTTGAGGAGCTAGTGATCTTGTGAAAGCTCTGTCTGCTTTAGTAATCCTTGTACCTAGGTCTTGTGAAGCCCATCCAGCAGCAGCAGCACCCACTATAAAGGAATCTGCTGCAGCACTCTGTGCTGGCCTGTGTTGTATGCTGGCAGGTGTTATGACATATAGCATTTCTAACTCTCAGGAGAAGGCATAGGGTTTAATTTGTTACACAAACACCACAGTATGGGAGGAAGGAGGAACCTCTCCATGAATAGGATCTACACAGCTTGCCATGGGACGATCCACCCAGGATCCACTGATGCTGCATGAACATAGGATTTCCAGCATCTGGAGAGACATAAGATTAATTCACTATCTATAATCCCTTTTTATAAATTATTCTATCTATCTTAAGAAAACAGCTTTTATTACATCATTTGTTTTCAGACTTTTCTTACTGAGGTGCAGTAAGAAAAGTGTGATTCATATCTCTGTCCAGTGCAAAGTAAGTACGACATACAGAATTCAGAAAGCCTGCAGTCCTCCATGCACCACCACCGGCTTACTTTAAGTACAGCATAGACATGGCAAACAGACCTCAATCAGGTAAGCAGTGTCCATGTGGACACGAAGACTGCAAACCACTGTGACTGAAGATACAACTCCTACTGCAAAGCATCTTCACTGAACAATACAGATTCAGCCAGTACCTCCAAATATATTAGGTATTAATTAAACAAGGTATTAGAAATTCTTTGTACTAAAATAAATAAATTAATATTAAGATGTTGTTCATCTCCTTATTATTTCCTAGTGGTTTCTGTTTTGTTTAGTTTTGTTTCTAAGCAATGTTTGTTAGCAGAAAAACAGTTACTGTGTTTTTCAAAATAAAGTGCTGCAGCTGCTAATGCAAACTCTAATTAAGTGCACAAGTCTGAATTTGATATTTGCTGGTGTCTCATGTCATTTCTTAACTCAAACTGTAAGACAGACTCCAACCTGACACCTCCGGATCTTTCATATAATATTCTTCCCTCAGTACAGGCTTCTCTGTCATCAAAAAAGTGGCTCATACACAGAGGGGCTGCAGCGCATGTGGGTAGGCAATGTAATGGATGGAAATATAACAAGCTTTTATTAACCACTGTTAGCATTAGCCTGAATCTTTTGTTAGTTGGGAGTTAATTGCCAAAAGGTTTTATGGTTTATCTAATTGGCTCAGTCATCCTTCTATGCCGTGAACCCTACCAGACTGCCAGTGTGCCCTGAACTCAAACAGAGGGTAAGAGCCCATCAGTTATTTAGTATGTGTTAGAAGCATGCATTTTCTTTTCACTCCATGTGAAAATAGTTAACCACAAGGAAAGAGTCCCACCCCTCCACTTTGCGAAATGGTGAAATTAAGTTTTCCGTACAGCTACCATGGGACTGCAGTAAATTACCCTGGTAACAGAGTTTACATTGATTCTGAAAAAAGCGCTTGTCCATATGTAACAACGATAACCTTTTAGAAGGTTTGGAAAACAAATCTGACACCCCATTAAAAGGCAAATGATTTTTTCTCCACACAAGAAAAAGAAACTTTTAAGACATAGAAGGCTATTAATAAATAATGGGGCTTTTTTATAGGAAAGGCTGACATGAAAGCTTAAGCTATAAACTGTATCAGAGGCAGTATTTTGACTTGTGTGGTTTATTTGTGAAAGCAGTGAGATGGGATCTCATTTTTATTAGCTGCACAAAAGATATTTTATTGAATGTCACATTGTAATTTGATTTTAAAAGGAATAGAAAAAAATTACATTTTCTCAGATACGTAATACTGCAAAATCATGATAGTCATACTAACCACTAACCACAATGAGGGGTAATATAAACCCTCTAAAATATACACTAGTGCCTTACCAATGCAAATGTGTGTTTTCAGATTCCATGTACCAGCATATTTTTCCTGAATCCAGTTTCATTTACAACTGTCAGAATATTACATAAAAAAAAAAAAAAAAAAAAAAAAAAAAAAAAAAAAAAGCCACAAGTTATTAAATTATGTATGTAATCAACTAACACAAGAGTTAGATTTGAGGTGAAGGACAGCTTTTAATATTTTAAAATTTGTCTTCCAGCTCATTCACTTAGTTCATTTCTTTATAAGGAAAAGATCATAGCTGAATGCAATAGAGAGCAGTGATCACCACCTACATAAAATGAAGAACAGGAACAAAGAAGCCTAACACAATTTTTAAATGACCTATATAGATTATGTTCTTTTCCACTTTGCTCTTGACGTCCTGGAAGCTTTTTACCCTCTCCTTCATTTAATTCAGTGCCCATGCTAATGTACAACTGGCCAAGGTGGCAAAGGAGTTAAATATCTGAAGAAAAGATGCAGCATTCCTGGTGCCAAATTTGTCAAAGATTATCACAGAATGGCTTGGGTTGGAAGGGACCTAGAAAACTGTCACATTTCAAATATTGCCTGTGTGGGCAGCCTGGCCTAGGTCTCAGAATAAGAGTGTAATAGTGGAGTGCTTGACTCCTTCTCTTTCCCTCAAAATTCACCCCACTGTAACTCTCAGAAGTGGACGGTGAGACTGTGCTGAATAAGTGCCAGTTAAACACGATATTAGAACTCACAGGCAATCCATTATCATAGAATCATAGAATCAGAATCACCAAGGTTGGAAAAGACCTAAAAGATCATCCAGTCCAACCGTAAACCATATCCATCACCACTTACAACTGACCAGACTTATGCAGTTTCCCAAAAAGAAATACACCATCCAAGGGCAGGGTCCTAATGGTAGGGATGTATATTTTAATTGCTTATATTTGCATTAGCACTAATCTACTTAACCCTTATATTTACGTCAGGTAGATCCTCACCTTCTGTTATACTTTGGCAGCACCCAGAGAGCAGTTTCAAAGCTTCTAGATTTCTACAAGCAAAATAGAGGGAAAACAGGGGAAAAGGATAGTACTTGGAAAAGATCACCTTGAAAAATACAAATAAGAAGATGCAAACCCTTAAAACTCACTGTTTATGCCACTAAAATTGTCACAACCCCCTGGACCATAAGCAATTCTACATATCTTGCAAGAATCTCTAACTCCTCATCTAGGAAGAGGCTGCAATTCATCAGGCAGTCCTTCAAGATTCAGTACCCAGTAGTTCTGATCCTTGGGTAATCAACACCCTAAGCACTTCACAAACATTTATCAGTTCATAGTCCTCACCAGGAATACCTTAAAACCTGGAGGGAAGCATGCAAGGAATATAAATGCTACTCCACCCCTTAAGGTGGTATTTAAAAACAACTGAGGATATTAGGATATTTCAGAGTAAAAATCCATCCACTTGCAATGGATACTTTGCTATTAAGGTATATGAGATAAAAAACAATTAGGACTTTTTTTTTTTTTTTTTTTTTTTTTTTTTTTTGGTCATCACAGTATTTAATTTCATGAGTGCACCTACAGGTCCTATAGGCAGTCTGCTATAAAGGTCACACATGGATATTGTAGCACACACTGGTGTTGTTTAATCACCAGAGAAGCTCTCTTCAATACAAACATATTCCCTCTCTCAAGTTTGCTCAGGCCATGGATGGTGATTGCTTTCCTCAGCTACATAGTTTGGTGATGGGGATATTTTTCTGGAAAGTGGATGCTCCTAGAGGCAGAGGACAAGATTAATCCAGTGTTGTTGGTTTTCACTTAAACACCATTTCAAAATCAGCTCACTACCATTTCCTCTTCCTGGTGGTTTTGGAAATAAACCTGTAGTTCTCACTAGAGACTAGAGACTGACAAAACCAAATATTAGACTGACAAACAAGAGAAGCTGTGGATGTTCCATCCCTAGAAGTCTTCAAGGTTAGGTTGGATGGGGCCTAGGGGAGCCTGATCCAGAGGATGGCAACTCTGCCCATGGCTGGGGTTTGGAACTGAATGGTCTTGAGATCCCATCCAACCCAAGCCATTCTACAGAGATCAATCTGTAGATTCAGTAGTCATCAACAATGGAATGTTTCTTAGCACACAATCAAGCTTTGGAGTTTGACCTATCCATTTCAGTAATTTCTTCCATTTCTGTGCAGAATGGTAATAAAGAAACTTTTCTCTTACTTACAGCACTGTAGTGAGGGATAAGGACCATCTCAGAGCACTTTAATATACTTTTAGGGATAGCATCATAAAAATATAGTGAAGGCTAATAATGCCTTTGACGTTTTTAAGTCTGAGTACTTCTGTTTATTAGTATAAGAGTAAAATAAGCTTCAGACTTTAAAATACTGCAGATGGTTTCTAGCAAGTCAACATCCAAGTATTTATTAGATTTACAAGGATGTTGACTTTAAAGAATTCGACCCAGATTTCATCTATTAATATTACATTGTGCCAATTTTGCAGCAGTCAGTACATTATGAAGAAATCATCAGAAGGGTGAGGTAGTAGCTGAAGACAACATCATAGATACAAACATGATATTGCCTACTGCTCACCCTGCTCTCATTTCTCAACCTGTTCTTGACCTAGGATTCATGGTCAACATAAGGAAAACATGAGAACAGGAATGTCTTCCCTAGAGACATTTATACTAAACAGAATTTGTCAACTTCCTTCAAGGTACTGGTGTGGTGTAGTTCGTTTGAACTATTTTACAGACCTTCTCAAAAATGAGACAAACTGTTTTTAGAAAATCTGACCAGCTCAGATGCAGACCCCTTATTCAGCCAGATGGGTCCTGTCTTTTGTCTGTTCCTCATAAACTCAGCTATGGTGAGTCCACACCTGAAGTATTGTGCTCAGTTTTGGGCCCCTAACTACAAGAGAGGCACTGAGGCCCTGGAGCTTGTCCAGAGAAGAGCTTGTCCAATAGGGGTCTAAAGCGCAAGTCTTATGGGGAGTGTCTGAGGGAACTGGGATTGTACAGTTTGAAGAAGAGTAGGCTCAGGGGAGACCTTATTGCACTCTACAACAACGTGAAAGGAAGTTGTGGTAAGGTGCGAATGATCCTGTTCTCCCAGGTAACAGTAATAGGATGAGAAAGAATGGCTTCCAGTTGTGCCAGAGGAGGTTCGGGGTAAATGCTAGGAATAATTTATTCTCCAAAAGAGAGGTGAGGAAGTGGCACAGACTGCTCAAGGAGGTCATGGAGTCACTGTCCCTGGAGGTATTCAAGTACTCTGTGGATGTGACACTGAGGAATGTGGTCAGTGGGCATGGTGTGGATGGATAGATGGGTTGACTAGATGATCAGAAAGGTCTTTTCCAACCTTAACAAATCTGTGATTCTATGTTTATTCAACTACAAAACCAGTACAAGGAGAGAGAAAAAAGAAAGTTACTTCTCCACATTTGTAAAGGGAGATTTAGGGCCTCAACAGGAATAGGTGACCACCATCAGGATGGTGCAGGTGAATGACCCACCAAAGGCATACAGTCTGGGGAAGGAGGCCATGGCCCTGCTCATGCTATAAGAACCAGGCATGGGCACTGACTTCCCTCCAAGTCTTCCCTAAGGGCACGGCGTGGAGCTGCAAGTGGTTCCCAGAACTGGGGCATCACATCCCCCCACTTATGCAGGGTGCTGCTGCCTTCTCTTGCCTGCCTCTGTAAAAGCTCCCTTTGTTATTAATTTCCTTAAACTTTCTCAAGTAAGACCTGCCTCACCACATTATCCCTGGTACTGAAATTCACACTATCAGAACTGTGTTGTTTATTATTCCTTTACCCTGCTAAGTACATGCAGATTATATTCTTACTAATTGCCAGAGATTTGATGGGAATTTAGCTGATTTTCTGAAAGTTACCTTTCATTAAGCTGGAGCATATCACTTTCAGAAATGAAGTAGTATTCTCCTGTCATGCAAGCACTATTAAAAATGTCCCCTTTTGATGTGCAAACCCTTTAAATCTCCCTATATATATGAGAGCTGTCTGGCTCTAAGGCAGGGGTTCTTATTTGGTGTTTTTTTACAACCTAGCGGAGAATAAAACTAAGAAGTAATTTTCGTTCTTTAAAGATTGATTTATTATCAGTTCCAAAACATACCTTTTCATTTGGAAAGTCATTTTCTCACTTATGATTGCATATAAACAGCTGCTAAGGGTCAGAATAGGCCTTGGTGCTTGTTATTGCTTGCACTCCTTATGATTTTAGCTCAGCATAACTAGCAGTGGTGTCCTGGGATTCCAGAGTCTGTACTGATTACCAACAAAAGCCTCTTTAAGATCAGCAGAAGCAGTCTGGGGACTAATGGTGCCAAGGCAGACTGAGGCACTGCAGCAATGCCCGAGGTCATAAAATGAGCAATGACAATTGCCCTGTCCTTGCTGATTTTATCAGTCTGAGAGTTTTTTAGTATCACACAGAAGACAAAAGGAACCTTTAGTCCTGAATGATATTATCAGCTCACAAGAGCAGTTCAGGGCTTGCTTTTGGATTTTTGTTTTCTGTTTTGCTCTACTGCTGGTTGTTTATTGTGTTTAAAAAGGCAACTTATCTAGTTATCATAAATATAACAGCTTTACACTGGGGACAGCTTCTTTCACTAGATAATTTCTTAATATATTTATTTTGGAGGAACAAAAGAAAAAAAGGAAGTGCTACTATCCTATATATATTTATATATGTTGTAAAGTGTATATTATTCTTACGTATGTATAGTTAAGCTACATGTCACATTCACTTCATCACAAGAGTTTTCTTTCTGGATAAGGTTAAAATGAAAACGATCTGTGACTACCTCATCTCTCACTGCATATGAACACATCAGAAAGCCAGTGTCTGACTGGCACTCAATACAAAATGCACAGGGATCAAACTGAAGGAGTGTTCAGGCTTCTTGAGCTGTGATCATCTGAATGAGGAAGATTTCAAAGCATCGTGGGAATTCCCCAGAAGTTTCACTAGAGACAAATTTGGCCTTTAGAATGAGATTTTATACATCTCATTCACACACAGCAAAATGTTTCATCACAAGCAGAGGCACTTTTTTAAAGAGTCTTAAAATTAATCCCAAATGAGGAAGCCTCTCTCCAAATGAGTGAAACTTGGCAGAACTACAAATTCAAACTGAGATGCATTAGCAGATCTTGTGTAGGGAAATTTATACACTATCTGCCCATGCTGTACCTGCTTCAAGTTATGGCTAGCAGTCATATTTCTAGCGATTTAAATACATCACAGAAATAAAGCATGCCAGTGAGACATTCAGGCTCACAGCGCTCTGATGTGCTGTCTTTTCCCTCTTCCAGTAAGTGCCATATTCCAAGTACCCTGAGCTTCTGGGGGTAATTTTCAGGTTCATTCAGGCCCCAGCTTTGCTAAGGTGCTGAGACAGTAAAGATACTTTATTTCTATATAAGACAGGAGTGCCAAAATCTCTTGACCATTAAAAAATAAACAAAAAATAAACAAAATCCCAAAAGCAGCTTCGAGGTCATACAACAGCTTTGGTTTTTTTGTTTGTTTGTTTGTTTGTTTTGTTTTGTTTTGTTTTCTGTTTATTAAGCTCTCATTCAAAGAGGAAAATCTTGAGATGGTCAAAATAAAGGCCTGGGACTATAAGTCTGTAATTGCTTTGCAGATAGATAGTTTATATTTTTCATGCATAATTTTAATGATGTCTTGCACAAATCATCACTAATGGCATTCCAGAGTTCAATTGGGAAGAACACTAATGCTATGCTATGTTTCATTTCTGGCAGTAGGCAAATCTTAAATCAAGATCCAGACAATTACATAAGCAGAGCAGAAAATGGTGTGTGTACTCCTTCAGCCATCTCTGTTGCTCATCTCTAGGCATCCATGCAAGGCACTATTGTGATTTAACTTGGCAGCAGCTCAGCCACTGCACAGTTGTTCACCCACTCCTCCATCCCAGTGGGATGGGATAAAAACTACTTACTAAGATAGAGAGAAGGAAGAGAAAAGGAAAATAATAATAGTAATGATCATAATATGTACATAAATACACAAAGCAAGTAATGTACAACATAACTGTTCACCATCCACCGACAAATGCCCAACCAGTTCCCAGTGTCTTCCCAGCAGCCTAATCCTTGCAGTTTTCAAATTTTTCTTGCATGCTGTCATATGGTATGGAATATCCCTTCAGCCAGTTTAGGTCACTTGCCCTGGTTCTGTCCCTTCCCAGCTCCTTGTTCCTCCTCAGTCTGCCTTGCAGTATGAGCAGCTGAAACATCCTTGGTTCTGTGCAGCACTGCTCAGCAATAACTAAAACACAGATATGCTATCAATCTTGTTTCTCTCCTAAATCAAAAACATTGCATCATACCAGACACTATGAAGAAAAATATCTCTGTTCCAGCTGAAACCAGGACAGGTGTCTAAGAGGATGTTACTATAAAGTCGCATTTCAGGTGATGAAGTAGACAGAATAAGTTAGCACCTTACTCAGCAAGGCCACTATGGCAGAAATAAAATGGCAAAAGAATGGAAGAATAAAAGTGCTACAAGAGGAAGACTTGAATAAACATATAATTTCCACTACATACATATCCCTGATCCCTAAGAAAGCAGAACAAATGTATTTTGCAGCAAAATGTCCAACTGCTTCCACAGATCTTCACACATAAGACTAATACTGGAACTCTCTCTTCAAACTTCTCATGTTTAGGAAGAAATGAAGAACAAATTCTTTACTTTGAGGGTGGTGAGTCACTGGAACAAATTGCCCAGAGAGGTCTCACCCTGGAGGCATTTATGGCCAGGCTGGATGGCAATGGGAGCAACCTGGCCCAGTGGGAGTTGTCCCTACCTATAGCAACGAGGTTGCAATTAGATTATCCTAGATGATTCCAACCCTAACCATTCTATGATTCTCTGTTTTAGTAGGCAAATGGATAAGCCTTTTATACTACAAAAACACTCACCAGCAACTTATGAAAGAATTTTAAATTAGAAGAGAGAAATCTCTGACCATGAAGAAAGCTTGGAGAAAAGGAGTTAGAAAATTTGAGCTGAGTGCCAAGCTTATGGCCTTCCTGTCTTCCCTACTTCCAGCCTCTCATACATCAATACCCTCTGTACTTTGTAGATAGACAATGAGTAGCATTAGTCAGACAAATGGAAGAGAGGTTTCCTTCTCCTCATGTATCTGCTAACTTCTTTGTTATCTTTCAGAACCCAGTCTACTCCTATTGCTTGACCTAAAGAACAATAATGTTTCTGGAAGAACTGGGAAGAGTGGAGAGTGCAAAAGCCAGAACAGGGAACTATATTGTCCCCCATAGCACACCTATTACATGTTCACATTTTGCTCTCTGCAGCAGGTAACCACTGAAAAGAGCATAATACTGAAACACACTCTTCAAGGGATAAATTTTTTGCTGGACAGTTCCCTAATGATATTTCCAGAGCGCCTAGGGGATGATCAGTCCATTATCTGTGACAACTTTTGAGGTTCTCTGTGATTCAAACAGAATCCTTTAAACAAATGTACAGTGCACAACTGTGCTGTATGTGGATGCTGAAAGATAGCACAGCTCAGATTTCCATACCCTCTGAACAAAAAGCAGTGATAACAACCAAGGAAAACTTGAGAGCCCTTGAGTTCTGTTTTTTGCTCAGGGCTAAAACATATTTATGTCCCATAGACTCTATGATACTACATTTATATCACTCTGCTGGGAATAAACTGGCTGATACTAAATGATTAAATGTTAGTAAATTCTGAGTCTTGCTATGCAGACATTACACCACACTGACATTATAACTCCCATTATATTAAGAGATAGTGGAGGGCTAAGGAGAATCTCCATCCATTAATGGATGTGACAGGAAATGTGACCACTGAAGATAAGGAAAAAGCTGCAGTTCTCAATACCTTCTTTAAATCTGTCATTAATAGTCAAACCTGTTATTCTCAGGGTACTCTGCCCCTGACCCAGAAATCTCAGATGGGGAGCAGAATAACCCCCACACAATTCAGGTAGAAACTGTTAAGAGACCTACTACTTTACCTGGACTCTCACAAGCCCATGGGACCAGATAGGATTCACCCGAGGGTGTTGAGGGAGCTGGCAGAGGTGACTGCTAAGCCACTTTCCACCATCTATCAGTGTTCCTGATCAACTGGAATGGTTCCAGAGAATTGGAAGGTTACCAATGTGACTCTCATCTATAGGAATAGTCATAAGAAGAATTCAGGGAACTGTAGGCTCGTCAACCTAACCTCAGTGTCAGGAAAGGTGGAGCAGATCATCTTGAGGGAAATCACACAACATGAGCTGAACTGAACTGAACAACTAGGGATCAGGCCCAGCCAGGATGAGTTCATGAAAGGCAGATCCTGCTTGTCAAATCTGACCTCCTTCTATGATTGAGTGACTCATCTAGTGGATGAGGAAAATGCTGTTGACATAGTTTATGTAGACTTCAGCAAAGCCTTTGACACTGTCTCTTATAGTACTCTCCTAGAGAAGTTTGCATCCCTTGACTTGGACTGGTACACTCTTTTCTGGGCAAAGGATTGGTTGCATGAACAGGCCCAGAGGGTAGTGGTGAATGAAGTTAAATCCACCTGGCAACTGGTTATGAATGGTGCTTCCTAAGGATTGGTTCTGGGGTCTGCCCTCTTCACTATTTTTATTGATGACCTGGATGAAGGAATTGAGTGCACCCTCAACAAGTCTGCAGATGACATGAAGTTTGCAGGAAGTGTTGATCTGCCTTGGAGTCAAAGGGCCCTACAGAGGGAACTGGGCAGGCTGAATATCTGGGCTGAGTGCAATGGAGTGAAGTTCAGCAAGACCAAGTGCATCCTGCACTTTGGCCACAACACTCCCAGGCAGTGCTACAGTCTTGGTGTAGAGTGTCTGGAAGACTGTGTAGAAGAAACAGACCTGGGGATGTTGGTCAACACTTGACTAAAAGTGAGCCAGGAGCGTGCCCAGAAGGCCAGTTGACATCCTGGCTTGTATCAGAAATAGTGTTGCCAGCAGGAGCAGGGAAGTGATCCTCCTCCTGTACTCAGCATTGCTGAGGCCATCCCTTGAGTGCTGTGTTCAGTTTTGGACTCCTCAGTACAAGAAAGACATTGAGGCCCTGGAGTGTGTTCAGAGAAGGGCAGGTAATCTGGTGATTGGAGCGCAAGTTTTAGGGACAGTGACTGCAGGAACAGTCTGGAGAGGTGGAGGGTCAGGGTACAATTTATCACTCTCTACAACAACCTGAAGGGAGGATGTGGTTAGGTGGGGATTTTTCTGGAAATTGGTCTCTTCTCCCATGTAACCAGCAATAGGACAAGGGAATGGTGTCCGGCTGCACCAGAGGAGATTCAAGTTGGACATTAGGAAAAAAACTTCTCTGAAGGAATGATCAGGTGTTAGAACAGGCTGCCTAGAGAGGTGGTGGAGTCACTAATCCAGGAGGTATTCAAGAAACATTTGGATATTGTGCTGAGGGACATGGTTTAGTGGGAAATATTGGTGATAGGTGGGCAGTTGGACTGGATTATGTTGGAGGTCTTTCCCAACACTGATGATTCTACGATTCTATCATTATCTATATTTCAGCTTTCTAAATGAGCATTCTATTGGTTGAATGGCTCACTTTTTTTTCAAAAAGGGACTGCTAGAGATATATGGGAAAGAACTGGTGAGTACCTGGTTTGATTTTGGTGTGGAGTCAGGACAACGCAAACAGGGACTTCCAGTTTGCTAAGACATATCCCTGGACACTTTTGCATATGTGCCGATGTCACAGTCCCAGACAAAATCAGTCTACTTATCAACATGAGAAAAGTTATCTGAATATGTCTTCTGCATATGTCTCTTTACTTACATGTAATTTCATTTATTTCTTTTTAAAAATACAAATGATGGCAAATTTAAACATAAGATACAATTTGATTATTTTGAGAAAAAGTGTAAGCCAAATATAGAAATGTCTGTTTTACCTTGAGTACTTAATAATCCAGAATCTTCAACCTATTTCCAAAGCTATTCAGACTACCTTTATTCTTTACTTTCTTTTTTCTTTCTTTTTTTTTTTTTTAAACTCAGAAACCAGGAGGATATAGTTTCAGACGTAGTTTGTTTTATAATATCCCCTTTTTAACACTTAGTGCTACTTGAAAGCTGTGTCCAAATATGACAACATACTGACCTACTTTTCTGAAAACAACAATAAACAATAAATACTGGTGAATGAGAAGTAAAATACAGACTACTTCAGTCAGATGCAAGATTTCCATCATGTTTTTTTCTAGGAAACAGGAAACCGGAAATGCCATGAAAGTGTTTCAGCCTTGGAAGCACTTCTGTAAGAACTTGAGTAACTATTGGTTTCAGTCAGAAGTGCAAATTCTAAAGGATAATGTTTATAAATGCTACCACTGTCAGTTCACACTGCCAACATCAAGGGAAGAGATGTCTCTCAAAAATAAAGCAACATACTAGAAAAAACATTTTATGCCTAGTGCAGTTATGCAAAAGCAGTGAAGGATCTCAGGGCATGAATCAGCAAGAAGCTGATTGATGAATTAGTTAAGGTTAATGGCAAGCAGTATAGATTTGTCCAAAATACGTGGCATCTTATTTCTAGGAGTCTAGATGGATAAGATTCTTTTCCTAATTCTGCCTTCTCTAACTGAACGCCTAATAATTAACTGGCTAATATAACTTAACATAAAGTACCTACTGTACTAGTACTGTAATTAATTAGAAATTAAAGTGCAAAGTGCACACTTGATATCAGTTAAAAAACTGATATCACTCTGCCATCAGACATAAACATTTTGGTGAAATGTCATAGGAAATAGGATAAAGTCTATATGTTTATGAGTATCTCAATAAGTTTCAAAAATTTCAGCAGATCTGTAGTTTGCATTTATTGCAGTTTGTAAAATCTCAGTGATCACAAAGAAAGTTGTCAATTTCTTATATGTATGTAGGTCCCTGAAAGTAATGCCTCCTATTTATTTTCATAGAAACTAGTTGAGAAACAAACTGCACAATAACACTATTTGATAGAGAAAAATTTCAGCTACAGATCAGTACTTTTCAACATAGTCACCACCATTAGCTGTACATTTTCACCCATGATGATCAGACTTTGTGTGCTGCACCTGCCAAAATCTGCATGGCTGTCCATAATGTCATTCATATTTCACCTTGTTGTTGCCACTGCTGAAATTCACCCACTGCCTCACTGTGCTCACATCCACTGTTCAGTCTCTGTAAGTTTTCAGCAAGTGTGGATGATTGTTGGTGCGTGCAATGTTTTCCACAAGAAAGAACTTAATCACACAAATTTGCTTCACACACAATTTCATGTCAGACACCATTTTGTTAAATTGCCCCTCTGCTGCCAAGGCAACAAACTTTAATGGGATTTTGATGGGCAGGTGGGAAGGTTGAGCCTCTATTATCAAACTACCAACATCCACCTCTGATGGCATGGGCCAACATAATAAAATAGCAGGCATTACTTTCAGAGCAGTTCTCATATGCACCCAGTGATAATTCCTAACAAAAATACAGAAGAGATTGAAAGATGTTATATATACTGTGTACAAATACCAGAATGTTCCTGTTGCTATTTAGGTAGCAGTTAGTGTACATATACATAGTTATGACTAGATGTACCTGACTGCTTGTACAGGAGAAAACATTATAAATAAAAGTATTCCCTACACAGATAGATCATGGCGCTGACATTTGGCCCATATGTCTTATGTAAGGGAAGTCTCTCACATGGTGCAGTTTGACTTCTGCTTTCCAGAGAGCTTAATCCTACAAGAGGGACCTTATATTTAACATGTGTAATCTTGGAATTGGAGTTCTCATGAGATTCAAGCCCTAATTTGATAGTCAAAAGAGTTTTTAAAAGTATTTCTGCTTTGCCTAATGCAAATGTAAAAGAGGGATAAGTGCACTGCTACAGGAATCTGAAGCTACATCATGTTTATGGTGGGCAGTTGAAATGGGTAATGGCAGTGAAATGGGTGAACAGAAGCAGAGAGCAGAGCAGCCTCGTGGCTGTGGAGATGTTTAGTAGACAATGACATGATGCAGCAATAAAGCCTCTAAGTCCAAACTCTCTTCTCTGTTAGTAACACTGTGGAAATTAGCAGGGAGCACTGAAGTCTTTGACACCATGTCCAGTAACTTCTCGCAATGCAAGCTTTAAAATAGAAACTCATCTGAAAAACATGACTGGCAATTCATCCAAACAAGATGATCTCCACAGTTTACGGCACGACAGGCTCATTCTAGGTCACAAGTTAATCTTCAAATATTAATATGGGCCAGAAATCCTTATAGTTACATCCAGCTAGTCAATAGATTATTATTGGTGGGATACTGATAAAGTGACACCTGACCTACTGGGCTGTTTCAGGTGTATGTAAAATGTTTATCATGTAGAACAACTATAAGAAGAAGCGGTGAGTTATTCATTCTGAAAGAGCAGAGTGACCTACAGTATCAGGTAATAACTGTGAGAATGACACTATGGGTCCTAACCCTCTTTCTTCTGTCTCAACGTGTTCATGCTACTCCACTTTCTCTCCCATTCTCTGTCCATCCTGATTAGACAGTGAAGTCTCTAGCAGAAGCTAGATATGTGCAATACAGTGAGTCAAATTCTGTTATTCATATGATAAATGCCCTTAAAATTTTTATTACCAGCTGGGTACTAAATATTCATAAAACTCAGTGTGTATGTACTGCCTTTTTTCTTTGTATTTAATGGGCTTTGTTACTGGACAGACACACAGAGAGGAGAGCTGTCATCAAATTTGGGGCTACCTATATTTTAAGTACATACACTCCTTGACTAATTTCCTGATCACTATGCAGTGTTCTTTTGTATTCAGATTTGGCACCAACCCATTGGAAACCAAGCAATGTGAGGCATGTGAGTAATTCATTAAAGTAATCCCTCTGAATTGCAGCAAAGACTGCCTCAGTTTACCTCTCCTGGAACAGCTGTAGCGTACAGAAGGCTCTGCTGACATTTCTCAAAACCAATTATTCATTTCTTAACAATTCAACTATTTTGTCCCTCATGCCACCTTTTTAAGGTCATACCTTTCATGTAGATGCTTAAAAGCATTGTAGTAAGACCTACACATAAACCTTATTACTGTAAAATGCATTAAATAGTATGTGGCATCTAATCACAGCATAAAAAGATTTGATTGAATATTACCACTGAAGAAAGTTCCAGTTTAACTCCTTTTGAGTATTTACATATGAAACCCTTACTTTGATCACTATTTATCTTAGTCTTCATTTTGATCATATCAGCGTCGTATCTCCATGGGTTAGTACCTCTAGTTTAGAGAAAAGCCATGTTTGCAGGATTTCTCTTCAAGAATGCTGTAATGTGTAAGCTGAAAGTTCAATATTTTTACAAAAGTATGCCAGTAGTTAAGTAATTTCAATCAAAAATATTAGAGATATTTTCTTTTAGGTCAGCTAACTCATCTATGCTGCCAAAACCAAAAGATGTTCCCAACAATGCAGTTCCCAGTGTTTTATCTTGTCTGTGAATCAAATTGCTCAAGTCAGAAATGCTTTTATATAACTTTGCAGTTTTTTCTCTTATGAAAAGTTGATATATCTGATGGAAAGAAATATCTTAGAGTTGGCATAGGTGTCACAACAAAGGCTATTCCAAATATCCCAGAGGTCTATCACAGAGGAATGGTTTCAAGCTGCGTTAGGGGAGATTCAAGCTGGACATAAGGAAATATTACTTCTCAGAAAGGGTGGTCAGGCACTGGAATGGACTCCCCAGGGAGGTGGTAGAGTCACCAACCCTGGGGTGAACAAGGAACAACTGGATGTTGTATTGAGGGACATGGTTTAGTGGGAGCTATTGGTAATAGGTAAACAGTTGGACTGGATGAGCTTTTAGATCTTTTCCAACCTTGGTGATTCTATGATTCTATGATTCTATGACCACATGCAGAATATGGGCCAGGAAGTACTTCCTTACTACATGAAGTTCATCACAGGACCTGGATTGGAGCTGGCATGGAACAGGCTACAAGAGTCTTACTTTTGTATGACTTTTCTTATCCAAATTGTTATAAAATAATAATATTTGTTGGACATTATATGTGTCCAAAAGAATTCAGATGAGTGAGACAGTGTAATAGTACCTTCCTAACTTTCTCACCTGTACAGAGAATTAAAGGTTACTAATTTTACTACAGACAGACACCTGAGCTCCTGAGAAATGAATCCTACACAAGACCACTTGCTGGAATACAATAACAGATAACACAGAAACTAGAATGGAACACAACATTATAGCTAAATGTAGCTGTAACACAGAAGTTTGCAACTCAACTCAAATAATTTGGTGTAAGACTATTTGCTAAAAGGTGAGTCCTGCAATGTGTATCTCAGAAACAATAAAGCAGTAATTAATTTGGATATAAATAAGGAGATGTCACTACTTCTAAAACAAAGTAGATCTTCTTAGAATTAATGTTAAATCACATGTGAGATCGGATTCTGAAAAATTTGACTAAGTTCTAAGTCCTGGTGGTTTTATTTTTCTTTTTTAGTCTTTACTGAATCATAAGTGCGATGAAAGTTAAATGCTGACTGTTCTTATGGTATTTCTGGTTGAGAGCAGGAGAAGAAGAGAGTTTATTCTCAGGAGGTATCTAGCAGATTACATAGTCAAAGAGGTTAGAACAGTTTGAATAAAGTCCGCATAAACATGTGGGGCCAGATTCATGGTATATTCTAGCTGCCTTGGAGCAACCAAGTGACACAAAGCAGCAGTAAAACCCACTTTACTGGCTAGTTAAGTCAAGTTTACGGTTGTTTTGCATCCCCAGAACAGCTCAAAGCAGACAATATGTGCCAGTGGGACTCACCTCAAATTTGTAGGCTTTGAGTTGAATGACAGTCTAACTCCAAAATATTTTAATACAATCATTCCTACCAGACATAAGATCATCACTCAGCATATGTCTGTTCATTGTCACCTGTGTGTACAGTGCTGTTGTGATTTTTCAGTGAAATAACTCTCTTTGAATCCTAAGGTTTAAAAAGAAAAAACTAGCCTTCAATCCTTCAGTAGATTCAGGTAAGCACTGTATGAAGACATGCAGCATTTTCTTTCTAATTAATCTATTTTCCAGGATGCACACTGTATTGTGTCACATGTAATTTGGCACTGCCAATGCTAGTAACAGGCTATATGTTCTTAGTAAGTTTTCCAAAGCCTCAGGCTAAAAGCTTGCCCAGCTTGCTTTCTCTAATCTTTTCTTGACAAACCTACAACTTTGTTTTCCTTGGTTCAATTGTAACACCAATTTTTCTAACTTACCAGATACCTTATGACTAAATTGTTTTACTTTTGCTTATCTTTTTGCTGTAACATCCTGATGTAATGATTTTAACACATAATGATGCACTGTAGAGAAATTCAGGCCTAGACCAGAAATGGAGAGACAGGAAATGGTATAGAGGAAGACTTTCAAGGGGTGATGAGAGATGAGGCACAGGTATGACACTGGAAACCTAAAACTATAAGCAAATCATCATTGATCAGTTAAAGAAATGCAGACTTGAGGCTGGACAAAACTCATTTTAGCTGTAACAGAAAAAAGACAAAGAATTTACCATAGAAAAAAATGCATCATAGGTAATGATCCAAATGTAATATGGAGATATGGACCCATAAAGAGAGAGTGAAAATGTAAAAACATGTTAGCAGGCATAAATCAAAGAAAAACCTCACGTAAGTGCAAGAGTGATTAAGAAGAAATCATGAACAAGAACATTGTATTCCTCTCTGTGAAAGACTCCAAGTGCTGATATTGCATCAGCACCAGGATGAAACCTCTCAGCTTAGGACTTTGGTGAGCAGAGAAACTTCGAACACCAAGAAAAAGGATAGAAAGTGTGCGTATAAAATTTTTTATCATGCTATTTCTTTAACGAGGCTTTCTGACAAGTTTGTTGTTTGGTGTTTTGTTTTTTTCCCAGATTAATTTGATTTATATAACAAATAATGCCCATGCCAACACCTGCCACCTCCCAGGATTTTGCAGAAATGCATTTTAGAATGTTCATGAAGACACTGAATATTAAAATGAAGATTACCATGAGTGCCATTAACAGAATGCAGTGGGGGGAGGTGGGAAGGAGCAAATGAAAAATTGTGAGACAATTAATAGCTCTGTACATAGAACAGTGCTTCTGTTTTGTATGATAAACAAGGCTTGGGTCTCCATAATGAGTGTGAAGAGTAGAGTGGTCATGAAGGATCTGTCAGTTGCTCATTAGGTGAAGTAGGACTCTCTGGAACTGCATCATAATGCTGCTGGCTGCAGAAGCTGAATTAAGGTTGCATCAGTAGCCACAAATACAATATTTCCTGGATTTTCTGTGCTCCACTTAGAAACCTTAATATTCTTTTAACCCCAGGTATTTAGTGTAAAGTATACACAATATCTGTTTTCTCATTAGAATTTTCTCCCTTTCTGCCTGTCCATTAATAGGGATGGATGGAGCAATTAAAACACAACTTCACTTCAGAGCATACTGCAAAACCCAAGAGAAGCTTCTGCCTCTCAGAGTGCCAGAGGGCATAGCTGGCAGCATCTGTGCCATTTCTTCACAAAAGTGTTATATATATATTTATGTACATACTTTTCTGCAACTGAACATTTCAGATGGATACCCGAAATGAAGCAGAAGCAATGACCTGATTTCTTCTCAATCGCCTTCAGTGTTCGTTAGTACATTTAGGATGTAGCCAAAATAGGATTTGCAAAGGGAAGTGGAGATAAAAGGAGACAGATTCCTTAATCTCCACAACCCTAATTTATCTGTATGAAAATATCCCACTATGTTGCCCACATTTAATCCGCACTTGAGTTTTATTCAATGCTATGTTCCCATCTCTCAGACAATTTTCACCATTTCTTCTCTCTCATTCCCATTTTAAGTGGGATGTTAATATGCTAGAAGCAGATTTCCTTCTAGGTGTTCATCTTCAATAATTTTAAGAATAACAGAGACACATTTTCATATTCCATTGAATATATATTGCAACGGGATAAATGTATACATTATACATTAATAAAGACAAAACATCTGGGACTGAATTTAGGACATTTGAAACTGAAGTTCACTCTGTTTTCCACTGGAAAGTATGCTTCCTCTAAATCAAAAATAAGAATTTCTAGGCTGAACTATGGACTAACTTACCCTGTGTTTTAACCAAACATACTGCTTATTCAATAACAGAAAACATCTTTATGTTGCAGAAAACTCATCCAGGGAAAAAAGACCAACTAGAAGAGTATAAGAGTGTGAGCTACCTCAAAAAGCAGCTTCTTTGGTTCCACCAAGTATCATAGATAAATGCAGGTTTATGTACAGCTAATGTGAAAAACAATGCCTTGCATCTCTTAAGCAAACAAAATGTTTTGATTTGGGACCCAATTAAATGCTTCATGATACTTTTTACTTAAAACATACAGAAAAATCCAGGTATTTTTGTAAATAATATTTTGATTGTTAAATATATATATACTCATTCAAAAAAAAAAATCATACTGGAAATTCACAGATCTATATTTGATCTATAACCGATGGCATATCAGACTTTGTTCTAAATCAGTAAAAAACAGATAACTGAATAGACTGTTGTCTTTTGTGTAAATTCACTAACATTTGGTTTATTAATTAATTAAGATGAATGAGATTCTCTCTCCTTACTTCCACTGTCTATCTCATTCCTTACTCATTTATTACATTTTGCAACAACACCAAATTTTCTTTGCAAGCAAACAAAGTTTGGAGTTGGCTGGGAGGAGGGGGAATTTTTTTTATTTTACAGTACTTAGTTCTCTGTAGCCCAGATGTCTGAGTTATTCTACAGTCATGATTCCTCTGGTTGTTTCTATGGTTCCAAGAACAATGAAATGAAAGGAAATACACAGTCATATTTGCTTATTTAAAAATGCATCCTTTTCTGTAGTACACTAAAAAGAACAATGCACTTCATGAGTGCAACATAGGAGACATTAATTTACAACATTTCAGCCTTTATTATGCTATTTTATTTAGCCCATACATCAAATTTTAAAATTAATCTAACAATACCATTTACTTAAATAAGCAGTGCCTCAGATGCAGGAAAATGCCATTGAGAAGAATTAGCAAGAAGACAGCTTTTAGGATGTCTGTGTTAGCACAGTATATTACATTTTAAAATACACAAAATTAAGGACATCATGTTAGCTTTTTTATTGTTAGCTGCCTGATAGGCTATTTATTTCAGAAAATAGTGATTGAATACTGGATGACAGGTAATAAGCTTTCTCTAGTCTGTTATAGGAATTAAATTATCAGCAATCAGTAGTGCTCCTGGTAGCCATGTATTATGTCTACTACATACTAGCTGTTCTTTAAATCAAGATGTATCTTTTAATCAGAAGTATCTTCTATCCATAAAGAATTCAAAGTTGGTGCAAGTCCAAGCTGGACTGGAAATAAATAATGACACAGGCCAATGCTTTCACAAGTTGGCATGAGAGCATTGTTACCATTTTATTTCTGTCCATTCTGGAAAAGCAATTAGTAGATGGGGTGTGAGGCAGGAGCCCAAGTGGATTCATTGCCCAGTGGGGCAATCACATTCTTATTATTCCCCAGAGGAAAGCAGGAAGCATCCAGCAAGCTTGGTGTACAGTAGAGTTCTCTTCACTAATTTTACTATCGACTCAACACAGGAGTGAGGCAAAGTGAAGATATTGCTTTTTCCTTTCTCAAAGAAGAGGTTAAGCCCCTTAGTATGAGCTAAGGAGAAGGCAAGAGACCCTTCCTCACACTACAGCAAAGCACAGAGTGGGGATAGGGGGGGATGGGGGGGATGGGAGGGGGAGGGAGGGAAGGGGGGGAAGAGGAGGGGAAGGGAGGGGAAGGGAGCCACTGACAGCCATGAGGCATCAACCACCTATCTACAAAGCCTGTTACAATGTTTGACCACCCTCATGGTAAAGAAATATTTCCTAATGTCCAGCCTGATTCTCTCCTGGAAGCTTTGTGCCTTTCCCAAGCTCTTGGTTCTCAGGCAGAAGAGATTGGCACCTTCCTCTGCTTCCCCTCCTCAGGACACTGCAGGGAGCAATGAGGTCACCTCTTCTCTTGCTCTCCATACTGGATAGCTCAGTTCCCTCAGCCTCTCCTCACAGGACATGCCTTCATCCCTGCTTCCAGGACTGATGATCTGTTCTGGATACTTTTGTGTCCAGAACTGCACACAGCCTTCAAGAAGAGATTGCATCAGTGTTAAATATGGTGGGAGAACCACCTCTTTTGACCAGCTGGCCATGCTGTGTTTAATGCACCCCACAAAGTGGTTTGCCCTCTTGGCTGCCAGAGCATGCTGCTGGCACATGCTCAGATGCTGTCATCAGCACCCCCAGGTCCCTTCTTGCTCAGCTGTTCTCCAGCAACTCATCTCCTAGTCTATGCCTGTGTTCAGCCCTCTATTCCACTATGTGGATGTTGTCTAATGAGTGTTGAGTGGAGAGGAACAATATCCAATGTGTTTCGATCTGGGATTCTTAGTCTTCAAATCAATCTATGCATCCTGACACAATTCCAGCTACTCTGCAAGAATGGATGCCAAACAGAGACACAGCAAGATATCTCATGACTCAGACACAAATAACTTGCCCCAGACACACAGTTCTCTTTCTGGCAATCTAGAGAACACTATGTAGTTGTCTCTCATCACGTCCCCCCATGGAGCCTCAGAAGCTATTTTGCTTTATTCTTAAAAAACCTGGAGAGGTGCCTAGCTTGTTCATAGTCAGCCTGCAGTTGTGTGCAATTCTGAGGCAACATCTTCAACTTATATATATATCAACTTATACTCCTCTCATGCCATAATGGGAACAGTAATCCATTCTGCTTCATGAAGTACTGAGAGAAGTCTAAGAACACTCCTAAGAATATGCTACTAATGCTGTTATCTCTGGACACCTTAGAAGACTTTGGATAGATTTAGAAAACAGGAGGAGAAAGATTTTCCTTGCAGGTGTTACTACAAATGCACTTTTTTTTTTTTTTTTCATTTTAATACTGTGAAGTCAGTATGGGATTAGAACCCTCTTATACACATTCCTTTTCTACAACATTTCTCCTGAAATCAGCTGAAGCAAACAAATAGAAGTTTAAGATGTTGACCACTTGTCTTCCAGCCACCTCTTCAGAAGTTTTTTTGTTCTTCCCATGTTAAGTCAATGCCTCCCACACAACTTGTATTGACTTCTTCCTGAAGGACAGCAAGACAGAGATGTCAAGGAGGGTCACTCACAACCATTTGCTAACCCCAGGAACTTCCACTCCTATTCACTGGAAGCCAGCACACCAAAAGAAAACCCAGATTGGATAGAAAAAAAAGATAAGGTGTCAAAACACCTAGTTCTACCTTTCCTCAGCTCTGAAAACTCTTCCAGTTTTCAGAGCAGCCATAAGAGAGCAACTGACTTTCATGCTGTGCACCCCTGTCACCCCCTCTGAGAATCCCCCTGCACGACATTTACTTTAATAGGTCTAATTATAAAGAAATGCACTTTTCAATCAGAACCGAAGAACCAGTAGGTTTTCTTCTTTAACATGCCAACCAGCTGTTTTGAAAGGTACATCTCTAATCTCTTTCCTTCCACATGTTCAAACAGATGAAAGTAATTTTGTGCTCAACTGTCTATAAGTAATTAGACTGGGATGTAAAGGAGTCTTTATGTATCAGTTCAGAAAGAGCTACACTCTTAGCATACAGAATAATTATTAGCAATCTTCTTCATCTGTAAGGTATACCTTATGCATTTTACATGAGTCCCCATTATTAACATAACCTGACTATCAAAGCTCCATTGAAACTGGTGTCTTCTTTTTCATGTAACTGACTGAAATTCCCCAGAAATATAGTAATTTGAAAACAGCGATGCTGATGATTTGTTTCAGCTGTAATTTGTTATTTTTTTTTCTCTTCTTTGTTGTTTTCCTAGTAAAGACCTAAACCAGTGGGGCTCCAATATACACAAACAAGTGTTCTGCTTTTGCTACAAGATGGATATTAATATTCAGTGAGGGTCCTAGAATGCTGCCTTTTGTCAGATTCCCAGGCTAAATTCCCTTAATCTTATTAATTAGGAGGTCACAAAAAGAATACTTTATTGGGAAACAAAATGTGTGCTCTAAAGATAGCTTAAATCACATCTATGAATTTACTGGGAATGATGATGGCAGAATACTTCTTTAGAATCCGCCTCAGGACTGCACTTGACATCTCTGCAAATGGGGTAGGGCAATTACTGGTAAGTCAGAGGGGCAGAGGCATCTTTTGAAGTCTAGCTATTAAAAAAAGTTGGATCATCTTTCAGAAGACAAAGGAGAGGTTCATGATTGGGATGGTACCAGTATAAAAGAAAGATGGAGAGGAAACATACAATGATTTAGGGTTTGCATTCTTACACATAGGAAAAGACAAAACTGATCAAGGTTGGACAGAATGTACTTTCAGGAATGATACTTTCTTTAAAACTTGTGTGGCAGGCATTTTTTGAAAACAAATTTCATCCTCAAAATAATTCTCTCACTCTACAGCTATATATCATGGCCACATCTTTTGAGGAAATAGAGTCACTATTTTCATGGATATAAGGCATAGTCTCAGTTTATCTAGAATCACAAGAGAGCTTTGAAAGGGGAGGTTTTTTAATTACAAAGATGATAATGATTATTTGCCAACAGGAGTGAGGTCTGAATCATGAAAACATAAAAAGAAAGGCCAAAACCGCTAATTCTGTTGCTGCTTACTGTACTGGCCAAAAGGGAAGCAATATTTTGTCCAAGTGCACATCAGAATGATTTGACCTAATCTTCACAGAGTGTGACTGCAAGCGACTCAGATATACCGTATCCATCCTTAGAATAAGGCAGGATATATGAGTACAGTCAGAAGTAACGCACTGAAAAGCACTGTTTTGATACACTATGATGTACTTTGATTTCTCCAAAAATAATGCTTCCTATTTATTTCCATGGAAAATGCAACAGATACAAAGATCACAATAGCACTCTATTTGATAGAGCAAATTCTCAGCTACAAAACAATACAGTCACCATCATTAGCTAACCTTTTTCACCAGCAATGAACGAGCCTGCATGCCATGCTTGTAAAAAGTCTGTACCAATGGAGGTGACTCACTGTCACTATCACCACTGCTGAAAAGCATCACCCACCACATCATTGTGCTCACATCCACTGTTTGGTCTCCATCAGTGTTAAGCAAGCATTGATGTATGTCAATGGGTGCCATTTTTTCCACATGGAGGAATTCAATGACATCTCATTGCCCTATCCACGCTTCCATGTCTGATGCCATTTTGTCAGACTGCTCCTCTGCTTCCGTGCTTTGAACAGCAACAGCATGAAAAGGAATGTTTGTGGGAAGGTCCAACCCCTGCTGTAATACCACCACCATCTGCCTCTGATATTGTGAACAAACATAACAAAATAGTAGGAATCACTCTGGGAGTTGTCCTTATATATAGCATTGCCAGGTACTGTACTCTACCAATGTGTAAGAACACCAGGCTCCTACCCTCAAGAGCTGACTCTCAAATAGACAAGAAGTATCACAGTATCATGCGACTTGGAAGGGACCTTAGAGATCATCGAGCCCAATTCCCGGGATTCAAGCCTTCTACCACTTGCGCCAAAGGGGGGATTTGAACCCGGGCCTTCAGTGTTACAGTTGTGAGAAGTGATCTAGTAGGTCAAACTCAGGATATTCATTTGCTAAACCTAAATGACAAAGGTTTTTCAGTGAAACACTGATATGTTGCATGAAATTGTCTCACTGCAGTCAGTTCAGTCTGACTAGTTCTACATTAGCAGTAGAAACAGAAATAGATCAGGCATACACATCTTAAACGTACTGTGGAATGACTGAGAAAAGCCCAGAAGTGGACTCAGCCCCTGAGTGGCAGCAAGGGAGGAAGGAGACGCACAGATTCAGTGGGGTAAGCTGAGGGCTGACTACACTGCACACTCACTGCCAACCCTTGATACAAAGGCACACACTATTCTAATTCATCACACTGATTCATTCAAAGAAGTTGTGCTCAGAAGGGATCCTGAACAAGTGAAGTGAAGGGAAATGGAAATATTACTCTATGATTGAGGTGAAAAGACAGTTTCATATTTGCACTGCTTGTATCAGTGAGGATAAGAAATGCACTAGACTTAACTTTTAGATAGATAAAGATTGCTAAGCAGTACACAGGAAAGGAAACGTTGCAATGAAAATAGTATCAAGCATGCATTTTTCCATTAGAAGTCAATTAATCTTCACCTCTCCCAGAGTTCAAATCATCTGGCTTCACGTGCAACACGTGATGTATTCAAGACTGCAACACAAGTATCCCAGGGAGACACAAAAAAATATGGAAACAAAACAGGTCTGGAGCTGTGATTGTGTCATTTGTTCTTATCCTTCACATTATTAGTTTCCTTGGAGAGCAAAGGTGTGTATGATACACTACAAATGTTCTCTCTCTGCAAATATCCAAAATAATAACTTCCACATTATTTATTAGAGATGTTCTTGGATATTAGAAGCACTTAGGAAAGAATCATTTCCCACTTGCTCTGCAATTTCCTTACTAGATGATTCTCCTCACATGGACTCCTGAAGATTACGGGCAGTATAACAGAAAACATCTGAATAAATAAAAAAGGTCTAAGTAAAAAAAATACTATGTTTTTATGGACAGAATTACCAATCACCTGCACCTATACACAACTTATTTGATTCATAAGTTCCTCTCACTTGTTCTAGGAAGAAATGTTACTGTTTGTGTCCACTACTATTTTACATATTTGCTAAAAGAATGATTATGTGGTGTCTAAGCACATACTAAAAATTAAGTGAAATTTACTCTACTGGAAGAAGAGAATTGGCCACAGGATCCATTCGTGTACAGTTTCAGAGGCACATCTCCCCTGTCATTCATTCTCACATACGTATGCAAATAAATGTTTCAGGACTGTTATGAGCCTTTATAGACCAAAGCAATGATACAGAATCCTGCTCCTCCTCACACACACCCTGTGAAAAATGAATTCAGATGTACCTGAAAGACTTCAGGAGAAGGAAAATTTTATCTGGGGAGATAAATACACTGCAAATGCTTTTTAGAACAGGTACAAGAGGTCAAAAGCAGTCCCCAAGAAAGGCATAAATGTTTTGAAATGAGAGACTCTGTGGCTCTGGATTTCCTCTCTCCTTTGTAACAATGGGCTTTACCATTGTTCTTGATCTAAGAAGGAACCAGGACAGCCCAGCTCATTCTGGAGGAAAAAAGGCTGTTTAACATTCAGAAGTTACATGACAGTCATTCCCCTCCCTGAGATGGAAATACAGCATTTCCAGCACACACAGATGAAAAATAAAAAGACAAATATAATCCTGAACTTAGCTTTACTGGGTCAAGCCACCTTTGGGCCAGCATGCTCTGGCTCTGTGAAGCCTGTGTAGCACATAATATCCAAGACCATTTGCCCTGAACAGAATAAGCGGAAGGAAGGGAGGAAGGGAGGAAGGGAGGAAGGGAGGAAGGGAGGAAGGGAGGAAGGGAGGAAGGGAGGAAGGGAGGAAGGGAGGAAGGGAGGAAGGGAGGAAGGGAGGAAGGGAGGAAGGGAGGAAGGGAGGAAGGGAGGAAGGGAGGAAGGAAGGAAGGAAGGAAGGAAGGAAGGAAGGAAGGAAGGAAGGAAGGAAGGAAGGAAGGAAGGAAGGAAGGAAGGAAGGAAGGAAGGAAGGAAGGAAGGAAGGAAGGAAGGAAGGAAGGAAGGAAGGAAGGAAGGAAGGAAGGAAGGAAGGAAGGAAGGAAGGAAGGAAGGAAGGAAGGAAACCAAAGAGGGACTGGAATGGGATGGGAATGGTGACTGATGACTAAGGCCAGCCCAGAAACCCTGGTTGCCCAGGGATGTGGGGACACTGAAGTCCATAGACAGGGATCTGAGTTCAGATGAGTGAGCACATGTTGGAAAAGGGGATATTGAGCTGTACAACTTATATGCTCTTAAAGAGTAAATAAGTGCCCTTATGGTCATTTCTCAAGCAAGGGCAGATTGTCATGGAGGTCCCCAAGAACCTGCTATAGTGGACTGGCTAATAGAGCTGCTCAGCAATGTCAAAGGGAATATCACAAGCCTCTGAAACAACAGAGTTAATTGCCCTGGGGGAAGCTCACAACCACGAGGATGTCCAAGAATCATCAGAATATTCTGAGGCAAGAGGTACTTGGAGAGGAAACCTGAAGAAATGTCCTTGCTACTTGAGCCCAATAGCCATAAGCTTCCAAGCACAGAATTTGGGTCCTCTCAGTTTTAGGCCAGGAAATTAACAAGATTCTGTAAAATGCACAAAGAAACTGCTCAGCCCAAGAAGTGAAATAATGCAGAATATATGAAACATTACAAGACTATCTATTAGCATCCTATCTCCTGTCAATGAAACTCACTGTGTGATCCAGCTGAACTTCCTTGCCCTACAATGACTCTCATATATAATTAACCCCACTGAGATTACACGAACTGAGGTCCTGTCCAGAGACATCTCAGACTAGGATTAATGGGACCCATTCTGAGAAAGGTACAGCAGAAGCTGTTGCCTGGCAGTTGACAACCCCTGTAATGGGTAGTGCAGGAAAGCTCCACAGCAGGCAAGTGGGTTTCTCCATTCTGGGAGAGAGAACAAGGAGAAAAAATATCACTGTAATGCTATTGCCTCAGATGAGTTAGGTGTAGGCATATTTCAGTCTGGACTGTTTCTGTTTCTGCTGAGGAACTCACCTCAGCTACTGTTGGTGATAGTGGAATTATGGAAATTAAACAATCAGGTACCAGCCTTAGTTCTTTGCTCTAAATAGAATAATAAATACAAGTGAATAAACTGGTGAATAAACTGGTGAATAAACAGCCATTGAGGCAATTCTTCTGTTCCCTGACAGATCTTCAAGCATTTGCTCTTGATTGGTCCATTATGGGTTCAAGCTCTTTCCAGGACAAACCATTGATCTCCTCTTTGAGTTTTCACTAGGGCTGTACTTAATTGTGAGGAACAGTCTAAAAGAAAGTATTGCCAGTTTATTCTGAACTGAGTTCAAAGGAGGGATGTGCTTTCTCCTGGTTTTTGAATGTTCACTCTTCATTTCAGGTTGTCTTTGAAAATCACTTTGCTTCTTAGGGCTTGCTTTGTTTTCGGCATTTTTCCCTTCTAGAACAAGGCCCATAAAGAATTCAGACAAAACCAAATTGAAGTGAAGAAAAAAATAGACCAAAACCATAATATTTTATCCATATTGAATTCTTTGCTGTCTACTGTCTTCTCTCTCTGTCACCTGAAATATTGTTCCTCCCTGGGAAAAAATATTCAACACAATTTTTAAGCAGCTTGGTTTTATTGGGAAAGGTGATGATGAGTTAGTGGTAATATGAGTCAGACTGAATGCTTTCATGTGTCATGTCTCATCCAGAACTCTAGTTTCCTTTTCCCTGTGAGAACACATTTACAAGGAATGCACTTTTCTCATCTTCATTTGTGCACACTACTAAAAACACCTCATTATTTGATACAGTTGGCAACTGTGCCCAGAACTGGAAAACAGACTTTTGGGGAGAAATAGGTGTTTTCGGCAAAATTTGTTCAAGGAATAAGTAAAGATAAGTGCTAGCAGCCTCCCTGCATTCAATATACCCACACTTCTTAAGCATTTCTTTTCGCTAATTTCTGCTAGAATGCATCATGATCCCATCAGACTCTGCAGGATATCAAGGTTTTGTCTCACTATCAAGACAATAAGCTCACATGCATCCCATCCAACTTTAGTCACTTAATGAAAGCCCCAACACTGAGACCTTGCACTTCTGTCTATCAAAAGAAAGAGTAATTTCCACAGGTAAATCAGAACTCAGGGGGGCTGAATCATTTTCCAGAGACACCTTTTCCTTTGTTTTCTGTGCAGTAGAACTCAGGGCACCAAGCTACCTTACGTAGCTATTAATATCTACATTGGGAAGAGGATGAGAATCATTAACAAGTGAATATCAGAGAACATACAAATGACAATCATATTGGTACTAACTGTGCAGACGAATGGTGTAAGCCACTTCTCACAGCCTGGTTCTGAAACCTTTGGTTTTCTCTTTCTTGGGTCCTCACTATAGTAAAGTGTGAACTAAAGCCCTTCACTGAGCATAAGGACATTACTGATCATAATATGGAATACATAGAAATCCTACAGTAAAAGATCTGAATTGAAGATTTATCTATGTTTTCTTAAGTAGGCAGATAATATAGAGTCATAGCTCTGCAAAACTGGCTTATTGCATCATTTCAAGAGCACATGAATCTTCTAAAAGCAATAAAGGGCATATTAAGTCCCCAACAGCACCCACTTTTAAAAGTAGGCACCTGCAACACCATACCATAATCAGAGTTAAATGCAAAGACATGAGCTGTTCCTTAGTGTATAGGAACCTGTGTAAATTACATGTCATGGACTTTGTATAGTAAAAAGAACAGAAGAGGGGGGAGGTGATAAGAGAGAGGGAAGTACCATCTTCATATTTATTTTGCTTCATAAATATGCATCCCCCCTATGACCCTCCTGTATCCTGACACAGAACTGTGCTGTTTTTCATTTTATCATTAAAGAATGTCACATCATAAAAAAACAGCTCCAACAGACATGCATAAAATCTCACACTCAGCTGAGCCTATAGCATTCCTTGAATAAACTTCTGCATATACAATTCCCTATTGCTACTGTGTCTGAGTACTTTTTTAATATATTGAGGAAACAGAAATAGTATTATCTTTCCTCCTTCCCTTCCCTTTCCTCCCCTTCCCTCCACTCCCCTCTACTTCCCTTCACTTCCCTTCCCTTCCTTTGCAGAGCAGAGGGAAAATAATCCTGTTGGTTTTTAATACTGAATCACTGCTGTTTATTGTTTCATCTTCCCTTCCCTCTTCCATCTTCCTTCCCTCTTCCTTTTCTTTATCCTTTTCCCTCTCCTCCACCTTCCTCTCCCCACCTCTCCCCAACTCTCCTCACCTCTCCTCAGCTTTCCTTCCCTTCCACTTTGTTTCTTTCCCTCATTCTTACTTTTATTGTTGGTTTTTTTCTCTTTTTCTTTCCTTCTTTCCCATTTCCTTTCTCTTTTTTTTTATTTTCTCCCTTCCTTTCTTCCTTCTTTTCCACCTTTTGTTAATTTATAGGTTGGTCAATTATTTATATCATACTTGTACCTCCTTGCAAATTAACAGATTTATTATAGCAATTGCCTATGGAATTTGAAAGCTAAGGCTAAAATAGCTTCATTTCTACCTTTTTTTTTTTTTTTTTCCTGAAAAGACAGTAATCACCACTACCCTCTCAATGAGATCAGAGGGTCTTGCACTGCTTCTGCTCCATTTCTTCAGAAGTCTATCTGTGCCTGAGTGTTTCCACCTTTAACTAAATTTTGATGGCACAGTGGACCATATCTTACATGAAAATTCCTGCCTAAGGAGATTTAGTCAGTGATTGGAAAAAGAAATGCCCTCCAGTCATCCTAGGCATCTCCACTTTATTGAGTCACAGAGTCCTATCTGGGTTTCCAAAATCATCATCCAAAATCCAGTAAGAAAACCATCTAACTCCAATGTGGTGTTAGAAAGTGGCATTCCTTTATTCCTCATGATGCATATCAGGCGACTTGACAAAGAAGTACACATTCTCAGAGTTCAGGTTCTACATTTATACAGTTAAGACATATATATGCAGTACTTTGGCATACAAATTCACTTTTTTCCAAGCTCTCGTAGATTTGTGTTAATGTCCCTTTGAGCATGCTCAGTGGTATTCAGGGTGGTCAAGTGCCCACCAACTTCTTCCCCTTTTTTCACCATCATCTTCATCACTGAACCCTTTGACTCACTTTCATTCACTTTTGGAAGGTTTCCATTGCTTATTAGGCCATAGTGAGCCACCTTTTAATAACAATGTTTGTGGAACCCGAGGAAAACATCCTTGCACGTTTTAAGGCAAAAGATACAAGTATTCTATTGTGACTCTATTATATCTCATGAGGCAGAATCACTGAGGGGAAGAAAAAATATTCCATTATGTCCATTATGTTATTGAGGAACAAGACTGTTCACCCACCAAGGCTGAAATTGAAAGTTTCAGAACTATCACTTATAGATTTCTTTTGCTTAAACTAACATACTAATGTATTAATATAATCAATGTACTAATCTCCATTGCTAAGCAAACCAACCTATAGCAATACCATAGCTTACTCTGCATCAAATATAACCAGTAATAATCTCACACAACATGGGCATTAAGATTCCTTCACCTCTAGTATCTCATTCCCCTGATAGCACTCAATAACTGCAAGGGATCCAGAGCCTTCATGTCAACTTATCTATCTGAAGGTAAATGTATTTAATGCAAGGAGGACATTGAGCAGGTTGTGCAGTCCCCACTCACCTCTTCCAGGATCCCTTTCCCAATATTGCTTTGGCATGACTTTAGTTGGCTGCTGTTGGCTGAAGGCATAGAAAATGTGGGCTGATCACACAGCACTATTCTCTGACTCACCAAAATGCTATTGCTGAACTCCTCTTCTGCTTTCACTTGTAAAAATGAGCACAAGGGGGAAAGAAAGCAGGACTGCCCTTCTCCCATGACACTGTCAGTGTAAAACCAACCCATAACATCCACTTAGCGCCTCTTTAGAAGAGCTAAATGGATTTTGTAAATTCCTTTGGTAAATTAGTGCTGGGGTTATTTATATAAATCTTGGCATTAGAATGATTTACCTCAACTGTAGCATTATTAATGTTCAGTAAATTGGGTCCTTAAAATGACATTTGCCATGCCATTATCTGAAGATAATCCACAAAGCTCATTTCTAACCCCCTTGTATTTTTTATGTCCTTCATAAACATTGTTGTCATTCTCTTAGATGCACGCAGTCATCAGTATATTGATAGCTCTGACACAGTATATGCTTCAGATCAATCACTGAATCAGGCGACTAATTTAGACAATCTTTACTTGTGGTCAGAAGATTCATTATTTATGAGTGCAAACAAAATTGTATCATTGTTCTTCAATTCAAAACATATGTCCCTTGGAACATCAGCCATCCTCAGTCTTTCTTTAGTCAGAGTAGGTTAAAGCTCAGGAAAATGTTGGTAACTTCAGAAAGTGGCTGAACAAACATCTTGAAGGAATGAAAACAGATCCCTTGAAGCAACCAAGAAAAAATATTTTAAAAGACTTTATGGAAATATAGACATTATAAGCCCATAAACGCATTTTTGTGTTCCCAAATATAAAGCATTTTCATTAAAGTTGTGTGGTGGCAGGAAGCACATTCACAACACATATAGTTTTATTTGAGGGAGTTGATCTTAGAAATCATAGTTAATTGATCTGAGCTTTAAATTGTGTGATTTTGCAAATACAAATACAAGAAAAAAAAAAAAAAAAAAAAAGTCAAACATTACCTTTCTATGAGATAATAAAGTACCCTTTAATGAAATGGAGATGATATCATCGAATCATGTCTCTCTTGATGAATTTGCAGAGCTGCTGACTTATAGATGACCTCTCTGCATCAGGACAGAAGAGCCCACACCTACTTAAGTAGAGAACCAGCTACTTGGTGAAATATCTGATCAAGAGGATCTAACTCCTCAAAACTATTGTCACAATTAGGGCTATAAAGATCTTCCATTTCTTTAGGCCAGTAGTATGACTTAATACCAAAATGAGAGATTAATTCTACAGTGTCAGTTCTGTGACACTAGAAGTGAAGCAAGCAGTCTGACCAGTGAGTTTTTCTTGTGACCACTCCCATCTGAGGCTGTGTCAAGACAGAATCAGAACCATGAGGAGCATATCAGATGGTTTAGGAAGTTATCCCCCTTCAGCCACAGTTAACTGGCTCCCACCTATAACACAGCATTTAGCTAGGCTCCCCCACACACACACACCTTCTGCTTCAGCATAAAATACGAGTATTCAGATGAAGGACCCACATCAATATTTTAGCTGTTCAAGCATGGCTCAGAGAAGGCATTTGATTGTGCCCTAGTAATCTATTGATCTCTGATGGAGCTCTTGTCAGAAAGCCACCCTCTAACCCTATCTTCCTACTGTGCACTCCCAGGCTTATGCATCTGTTCATGCTAACAGAGGAAATAGCAAACTCATACATTTGCCTTTTATTAATCACTTTCAGAAAGGAGGTTACAGTCATTGGAAAGTGTCATGCTGACAGCTTCATAGACTAGCTATCAGTACCCAGAAGAACAAGATCAGCTTGATCATACTCAAATTCATTACATCCACAAGACAGAGTTAATTAGCTCCAAAAAACAGGTCAATTTTCATTTCTGCACTCAGACTATTCAAACAGCACAAGCAGGAAATGGCTGAAGAGTATTCCTGTAGTGAACTCCAGGAAATGGCAGGAAATCTTAAAAGCAGTGGAGGTTGCCATGCAAGCCCAAGTGCATATATGAGGAATAGGAATATTGCACCTCCTTGCCAGAGGATTAGAGATTTTAGGAACAAGAAACAAAGAAAGGAGTACAAAATGCCCTGAGGTTGTCAGACATTGTGGAAGATGAAAGAAGTTCCAGCTTCCTCCTGAGTTCATGGTGCCAGGAACCAAACGCTGCCTTTCATGGGTGCTCACTCTCAAACAGAAGATCTCTGCATCACTGCCACGCGCTTGCTGAACTTCTTTTCTGCGGCCAAGATTTTTGCAGTCCCTCTTGAAATGTGCCTAATGTCCACCCTCTCACACACAGAAATCATAAAACATCATCAGGAACAGTATTTTTAGAACATGAAAGTAATAGAACATGAAAGCCATGATTGCCGCAACAGAAGTCCGGCTTCAGCTCTAATTAATAATGCATGCTGCCCCAGACACTTCTTGCTTTCTATATGTGACAGCGATGTGCAAGCTGGCTTGATCCAATTCTTAATGAGCACAAGATGCTGTTGTGGCTTTTGTTACCTGTTCTTCATTAGTTATTAGTAACAAAACACTACAATTTATTGGGCAAGACTAGATAATTGAAGGAACAAATACGAAGAAAAAAAACAAAACAGGACCTTCCTTTATACACAAACTATACCAAAGCATTATTGTATTTTTATTTTGAAAACAGAGAATGAAATTTTAGACACTTTTGTGACAGAACTGTTTAGAAGACAAAAAGAATTATTGGAGGATTACACATCTCCAAACTCTGTTAACATAAAGGATAAAATTTACTTGAAAAGCATATATACCTGAACTTTTGGGGAAAAAAAAAAATAGTACAGAAGGCCCAGTAACATAAGCTTTACACCTTTAAAGGTTAAACCTTGTTTTACTTATGGATTTTTACTGTTAAAAATGAGAGAAAGGAAAACAGATTTTTATTGGTATAAATTTCAGCCAGATCTTGTAAAATTTTTTGTCTCATTCACTCAGCCTTAAGAGTAGGGGAATACCTGATTTCTTGCAGTCAGGCAACAGGAAGAGCTGGCTTCACTCCCTGAAAGTACTGGGCTCATTGTGGACTTCAGCAGTAATGGGTAATTATGAAGTTTTATTAGCCCACTGATGAAAACTCAGCCATGTAGAAGATATACAATTCATAACAAATATCATAGCTTTGATTCTTTTAAGTCTTGCATACACAGTGTTACAGTATTTTCATTTCTCTAAGCTGATGTAAGATCTTTGTTACATACACCCCAGTCAAAGAATCTTACAGTATAAATATTACCATCATCACCCAGGATGACTGTGTGCAAAACAGACAGTCATTTGCCCCTCCTGTATTGTCTTACCCATGCTGTATTTTCACTTTGCCTTGTGATGGCTGACTGTTTTAAACAAGATACGCGTACCTCTCAGTTATAACAGTGCACATTCAATGAAGCCAGCTGTGCTCCAACAATGTCTGCAGAGCCTGGTTCAGTTTCTTCTGGTGTCCTAAAAGAAAAGGAGTACAAGCTATTTTTAAAACCTACATTTTCACTTGTTCTTGTATTGATAATCTCAAGGCAGATTTAGTAACTCACTTGCAGAGTTCAACTCAGATATCTAAAGATAACCCTGAAGCAAGCTTCCATATCACTAACATTCTTCACATATTATTTTGCTGATCCCGAGAGGGAATCTATAATAATAGAAAGGGAACGTGGAAAAGGGAAACTGTAAAAGAAATATATGATATTTGTGGTCTTGAAAAGGAAAAACTGCATTAGAAGTGTTTAGCCTTTGGCCAATACAAAACCTATGACCACAAACAGCCTTTTACAGAAAAATCAGATGCATAAAGAATCAGAGGAGCAATCAGAGCAGTTTGTATTTGGAGTTGAAGGATTTTAACTCAATACATTTTCTATTATTCTGTTAATTAACCAGGTGCAAAGGTGCATTAAAATCTAAGTTTAGGGAAAGAGATTTAATTTAAACTAAAACAGACTTCAGGCCAAATTAGTCCTCTGTACAGGGCATTATTACCAAATACACTGCTCGATCCTTGTGAGGGTCATCCTGTATATTTGAAATGCGTATTAAGAGGGAAAGTCCAATCAGAGCATAAGATCACTGTCCAGACGCTGTTGATGGAGGGTCATGAGAGGTGACATTGCTGAGGAAAGTAACATCCTGGAGATCCCTTTTTCCCCATTAAATTCAGAAGGAGCCCATACAGCTAACTTGGCATCAATACTTCAGTTAAAGCTAAATGAGATGAATTCAAACAACAGTTAAGTCACCTCTGAACGATTGGAAAGCATAATCTTGAAAGTTGTGATGCCAGAGGCAACCCGAAGAGGCTGACAATGGGCTTCAGGCTACAAAGATCAGTGAATTTCCATGAAGCACTAAATAAACAACGGGAGATGGAAGAAGAGGCCTGCATTCCTTAAAAGGACAAGATGTACAAAAAGTAAACTCATGGTTTTAAAAAAGAAAACAACTAAGAACAGTAAACAAAGCAAGCTGTTTCTAAAAGTAAACTTGAATCACCAAATGTGTTTAATGTAAAGAACCCAGCATGTGGCTGCATCAGAAATATACATTAAGGAAAAAAATCTTGTGTCTGGAATAAATTTCCCAACCCCATTTTGTTTCCTTTAATAAGAGAACAGAATATGGGGGGAGGGTGTCTGACACCACAACTCTGTCTTTTCTTAACTGAGCAGAAATGATTTTAAGGGCCAAAATCAATTCACAGAGTAATACTGGGAGTGAAAAAAGGACCTAGACTTACCTATGTAACTGGATGACAGTTACAAAAGATAGGATATGTTCTCTACTCAGCTGTTTGAACATAAAGTGTTATGTGCTTTAAGAAGCACTGCTGTGTTCCTGGCATCCTGTAATACTTCATGCTGGTTTCCTGTGCACTTCATAGAATTACAGAATGTCTTGGGTTAGAAGGGACCCCAAGGCTCATCAAGTCCCACCCTCATCCTGCTACAGGCAGGGCCACCAACCTCCAGATCTGGCACTAGACCAGGCTACCCAGGGCCCCATCCAACCTGGCCTTGAACACCTCCAGGGATGGGGCATCCACAACCTCTCTGGACAGCCTGTGCCAGCACCTCATCACTCTCTGTGAAGAACCTTCCCCTCATCTAAACCTTCCCTCCTTGACCTTAAAACAATTCCCTCTTGTCCTGTCAGTATGTACCCAAGTAAAAAGTTTATTCCCCTCCTTTATAATCCCCTTTTAAATACTTAGGTGTTTAGATACTTACATGTTTAGATAACATTTTTTCTAGACACGTTTCTTACCATAGAGAATTATACATAACTGCTGATTTTCTTGCCATTTATTATTTTTTTTTGTGAAGTAAAAACTACTTATTCTCTGACAAATGCATTCCAACAGTTTTGCCAAAAAGTTTAGCATAAGCATTACCAAACAGCACAAAAGTGAGTCAATAGTAAGCACCAACATATTTACAGGCTGCTTTTGCTATGTTCAGATAAACCACAATATTACTGCAAATATTACTTGTAACATTTCGTCAAAACTCCTGCAAAACTAATACAAATGAAAAACCTTAACACTCATCTCCCAACATGGGCATCACAGGCCTTAAATCTACATATTGATATTTCACCTGATAACTTTGAAGTTGGGATACTGAACAGCTAATCTCAACCACCAAATGTGAGATTGGGCATGTGGTATTCTAATTCTTGAAAATTCTTTCCCATATACCTAAAAATACTCATTTTTCAGTGTGCTGTAACAAAACTTACAGTGTGCTTCCAAGACATTTCCTCAGCCTTGGTAGAATGTAAGCAAACTTGCAAAAAGTCTGAGCTTCTAGACCACATAGAAAGGCATGGCTTCTTAATCCTAAAAGCCTACCCATAAGTTCACTGTCCATTTTGAAAACAAAATGATATTTGGACACTGTAGTACGTACTGTGTACATTAGTGTCTTTAGTATGCAGTAGGAACAGAAGGGGAGTGTGTTCATCAAATGTGCATCTTCTTGGGCTTTCCTGCAAGCACTTACAGTGAGGCAGCCTGTGACTGCCAGACTATAAACTGCCCAGGCATGAAGTGGTAATGTGGGTATATAGCATTCTAATCAATATTACTTCGCAAGATTTTGTTCTTTCTACTGAAATGCCACATATCCATGACTGAAAGAGACAGGCAATTAATAAAATAGACTTCCCCTGTACCTTGCATTCTTTCTTTCCTTCCAAAAGACTACTTTGAAGCAGTGGGCAAAAAGATATTAGGTGCAGCAATCGTCCAACATATTACCCTGTTGGTTATGCCTTAGGCATCTACAAACTCACATGCAGTGAAACAGTCTGTAAATAATTTGCAATTAGAAAAGACACCAGTCAGTACAACTGATGAATGTATACCAGCAACAGTGAAACTATTGTGTGGACTTAGTGTGAGATTCTGTACATCACTTGTGCTTCTTACCCCCTGACAGGGTTCAGGTCCAACATTTGTCTAGATGGTTTTAGAGGTGAAGTCATCTGTCTTGTGATCTGTCCCACATCTCATACATCTTTTATTTGCATTCATAGCTGTGCAGTTCCAAAATGTGTCTTCTAATTCCTGTGGATAATGTTCATACTCTGTCTTGCCATTACGTTTTCCTGTTCAGTAGATTTGGGAAAGCTCTTAACACTTCTTCAAAACTATCCTACAAAATTTCTTAAGATTTCTGTATCTTCAACAAGAACAGTTGAACCCAGAAGTCCAAGAAAATCTGTGGGTTGACCTACTCGCCTATATCTTTTCCAGCAGAGTGTATTCTGTTTCTCTTTTAAAATCCATACTCCGATACACAGCATAAACAGTGGTCTTAAATGCATATAAGACCTTGCAGATGGGCAAAGTTGCAGAATTATTTTCCTGAGCCTTTGTTAAAAAATAATAATAATAATAATTAACATTTCACAAATGTGAGATCCTATATTAATTTCACAACTATCATGAAGGCTAGCATTACATTATAACCTAGGAATATTCCAGTAGATTTCACAGCACATCTACTGCACTGGAGAACTAAACAGTAATGCTTCCAACACCATAAACTGGGAACTGGTGGAAAAATAATTCATGTTATTCAGATCAAGCATATTTTAGATAACAGACAGTCAGAGAAAAAGAAAAAAAAAAATAGAACAATTCTTTAGTGTATATTACAAGCTATTTTGCATGAGATAAACATTGAGAGAGCATTAAAGGGCTTGGGAGTTCAACCTATGTAACTTTTTTTACCAGCTTTACAGATACAAATGAAAATATCAAGTGTTTCTAATAGGCTAGTTTATGGGACTGTGGTAAGTATTTATAGAGATTAGTCTGGATGATTTTCCATTAGGTACAGTACCGTACAGTTTTTGGCTCATGCTTGAAGGAAGTTATAAACCAAAGTGGGTTACTCATTCCTCAGTGTTTGACATATTCTGATTACAGAACATTTGGGGTTTTACACGATTTATTGTAAATAATCTCTCCTATAATGTTCACAGCACAATAATTCACAACCCTAAGGCAAGAGAGTTCTGCAAAAAATGACATTATATGGAAGATAACTTTTCAGAATTTACCATTTGAACATCATGTCCAGAATCTATAACACATGTAAAGTGGTCAAATCCTCATTTTTCAAATAGTTTTTCCTATCATTTTGTGGTATTTTATTAAAAATAGTTACAGCCAGACTAATAGCTTGATGGATAACCCAATATGTTACTACATCACACAGTAGGGTAAGTTGAAAGTAAGGAAACAGGACTTATTCTTGGATGTGAGATGTCTAACACTGGGTGCTATGTGCTGAGAGCAGGCTGATCACATATTAAGAGCAGATAAGAAAAAGGAAGTGTAAAGTAAAAAGTAAAAGTGCAAAGTAAAGTGTATAAAAAGTATACACCATCAAAATTATGTTGTTGAAATAATACATTTTCTTACACAAAAGAACAAAAAAAAATTGCTTTCACTAATGTTTAAGTGAAATTGAGAGTCAGTCCTTTCCCCTGGTATTAACCTGTTTTCACCTGTCTTTTCTCTCTGTTCCCTTTGAAGGTGAAATTATGATAAATTATTATTATTAATATTTATAATGGTAAAAGAGAACACTCCGTACAGTTGAATAATTGGACTTAGAATCTGAACATTTGGGTCCTGTTGCCAGGTTTATGACCAATTCAGGGTGTAGAGGGGAACGTACACACTTAATTAAAAGACTTCTTGTTCTTCTCCCAACCTTTTCCACTCAGACCCCTATGTCTGGAATTTTAAAAAGCTGTTAAAGGAACTTAGATTTCCAAGTGCAAATCCATTATAAATAGTCAGCCGCAACTGTTATAATATGTCCATTCCCTTATAAAAGGGAGGAGAAGGGTGTCTCTGAGAGGCAACTCACTCTTCAGCAATTACAGAGGTAACCTTTTCAGGCTCTTGTAGCCCAGGAGCAGAGCACCTAGGGCCAGGCATCCTATAGATGACCTGAATGAACACTGTCCCAGAGAGTTGATCAAGAAAACTCCCGAGTCAGGGCAAGCATTCCAAGGCAACCCACTCTCAGTAAGAAAGGCTAAAGACCTTTGTGCCACACAGGTGGTCTTTCTGATTCACTGGAGCTCTCCCAAGGTCACCTGGGACTGCAAAGCAGGTAAATCTGCACTGGGGGAAATAACCAGTTCAGAATGGTCTAGCTGCAGAGATCAGTATTCAAGAGTCTTAGGACTGGAGCTCACAAGAACTTTCCAGGTGTCACGGAGTTATCTTGATCAATCCACATCTGTGACAGGGGGAATGGGAGTTGGGTTCAGGGTAACAAACAGATCAGCAACAACGATCTAAGGAGGAAAACTTATTTTACTAATTATGATATTGGAATGCAAGATAGTACAATATAATACCATCTAATTGAAATTGGGGCCAATAAGTCAAGTAAAATAAGAGAGAGAGAGAGTTTTCCTGCTGGCCAGTGCTGGAGCCATTGGTGTGGGAGTCACAGAATCACCGAATCACAGAATCGTAGGGGTTGGAAGGGACCTCCAGAGATCATCGAGTCCAACCCCCCTGCCAAAGCAGGCTCCCTACACCAGGTCACACAGGCAGGCATCCAGGTGGGTCTTGAATATCTGCAGAGGAGACTCCACACCCCCCCTGGGCAGCCTGTTCCAATGCTCCGTCACCATCACCGTAAAGAAGTTCTTGCTTCATGTGGAACTTCCTATGCTCCAGTTTCTGCCCTTGTCCTGTCTCTGCACACTGCTGAAAAGAGTCTGGCCTCGCCACTATGGCCCCCCACATGTCAGATATTTATAGACCTGGATCAAGTCCCACTCTTAGTCTTCTTTTCTCAAGGCTAAACAGACCCAATTCACTTAGCCTTTCTTCATAGGGGAGATGCTCCAGGCCCTTCACCACCTTTGTGGCCCTCCATTGAACTAGATGCAAGACTCTACACTTGCTTTTGTTAAACCTCATCCGGTTTCTTACTGCCCAGCTCTCCAGTCTGTCCAGGTCTCGCTGAATGGCAGCACAGTCTTCAGGTGTGTCAGACAACCCTCCCAACTTCATATCATCAGCAATCTTGCTGAGGGTGGCCACTATCCCCTTGTCAAGGTCATTGATGAAGGTGTTGAACAAGACCAGACCCAGCACTGGGGAACACCGCTAGTTACAGGTCTCCAACTGGACTCTGCCAGTGATGGCCCTCTGGTGCTCTGCCAGTCTGCCAATTCTCAACCCACCTCACTGTCCACTCATCTATCCCACACTTCCTCAGCTTTGTTATAAGGATGTCATGGGAGACAGTATCAAATGCCTTTCTTAAATCAGGGTAGACTATATCCACCACTCTCTCCCCATTCACCCAGCCAGTGACAATGTCATAGAAGGCTACCAGGTTGGTCGAGCATGACCTCCCCTTGGTGAACCCATGCTGACTACTCCTGATAACCTCCTTTTCTTCCCGGGCCAATGCTCTGGGGTTTCTGTGTAGGTTGAAGTATTACCAAATTAAAACTCTTCATGATAATAAATACACAAAGCAGCATTTACTAACATGGTGCAGCGTAGCTTGAAAATGAGAAATTATCAGCTTTCTTCCAAAAGGGAAGTACCTTTTTTTCCCTGCTTGCTAATGAAACCAGTTTCATCTCCTAAGACAAAACTTTGATTCTTCGACACTTTTCTCAAAAGCAGCCTCCTTTTATGTCTACCTAAGAAAGACAATGATATTTTCCCTGATGTTTTACCTTTATACATCATTTAATTTATATCCTGACTTTGCACTGAGTGCTAATATGTCTCTTTGTTCACTAAGACAATCACCTCCTTTATCTATCACAGAGTACAGCACTAACAGGTTGGATCTCTCAGTGGAGTAGGGTTCCTTGAGTCATTTTGATAAGGCTTAGGATGTTTATGATAACAGAAAAATTAAATGTCAGTGGTGCCTTCTTTAAAGTAAGGAAAGAGCTATCACTCAAAAAAACCCAAAAAAAAACAAAAAACCAACAAAAAAAAAAAAAAAAACACCCAACTTGTATGTTCTAGTACTTCAGATTAGGAGTAGTTCTTGCTGACTCTGAGCAGGAGGAAAAAAAAAAAAAAAAAAAAAAGAAGATACATGAGTCTTGGAGCTTTAAGTGTTGCATCTAAAACCATATTTCACATAAATAAATAGCCTGGTTTACAGAAACATGAAAATACCAAACATACAATGCTTCCATTTACTACAATCAGGAGCCTAATTCCCAGGGGGAAAAAAGAAAAATGAAAACAGTTTCAAAGCAGATCCTACTTATCCTATTCATGGGATTTGACTGGCTTGGTGTTTTCATGATAAATGTTCTGAAGAACCTGCACCGTCGTTCTTTTTAAATTAGCCACAAAATTATAATAATAATAACAGTCATAATAAAAACTTCAAAAACCAAGCAAATTGTAAGCCCTTTGGAGCTGAGCAAACAGAGAACTGAAAACAATATTCTGCAAGTTGAGAGCTCCCAGGGCTCTCTGTTCCTCCCAAGGGATTAAGCCTAACCCCTAATGATGGCACTCAAAAAGTGTCAACACCAATTATTCAAATTCTGATCATTTCAGCCTATAGAACAGGGAAAGTTTTGGGAGCTGCTGAAGAAAGGGAAATGCTAAGTGCTGGAGGTAGACAAAAGGGGTCAGAAGGGAATGGGGACCAAAGGGGTCAGAAGGGAATGAACCAAGCAAAGAGGATGGGGACAGAGGGGAAACACAGAGTAGAAGCAGTGCTCCAGGAACTTAAGTTGTTAGTGCATACTATATGACAAAACAGGGCACCTAAATCATGCTAATGTCTATTTGGTTCAGTAAAAAAGCTGTTTGCTATCAGCTGTGCACTGTCATCTGTGTACAATTTGCCAGTGGTACCAGAGGGAAATCCTCCATGAGTTGAAGGAGGCTAAAGTCCTGAATATAGATCCTTGCCCACAGGCCATCGTTAAAAATGGAAATAGGCCTGATTCCCTGAGCTGCAGTGAGTGACCAGGCATAGCTGTGCAGGTTGCTGAAGAGGTCACTTACAGAGAGAGATCTAGGTACAGATACTCATGAAAGTTAAAGAACAGATCCAAAACCTGGAAAAATAACACCTCAAAATAAATTAATTAATAAACAGAGGCTCTGGGTGACATTTTTCAAAGCATTCAGAGGGAGATGAACAGATGGAGCCTGTGTGTACTTCCAGTGTTGTGTTTTGAACTTTTAGCTCAAAAGGCCTAGGGGTAAAATTAACAGTTAATAAATATGAAGTTTTCAAATATTTATTGCTTTGAAAGAAATTGCTCCTAAATAAAAGGAAGAGTTGACACCAGTCAAAATAATCCCAGAGAAACATCTCTGTCCAATCCTCAGGAAAACCTTGCCGTTTTTCTTTCCCCTCTCTCCTGCCTTTCCTTGTCATTGTTTATTTGTTTGCATATTGATGCTCATTTATTGTCAGCACTTAATAATTCATCTCAAATTAACAAGGCTCAATCATTACAAAATATGCACCGTCCCTCTGCAGATCAGTTGTGCAGGCTCAGACAAACAACACAGCAATAAACATAACATGCACATTATTTTTGTCCAAACTACCATGGCACTTCAGGTGAAATACATCGTGCATGGCTATCGTGGCAGGGTAGGTAGAAAAAAAGAAAAGTCAGATGCTTAAGTCTTGGTTGTGAGCGGCACCAAATGCCTGTGTGAAGAGGGTGTCTGCTTCTGTCCTCATCATCTGCTGCAGTAACAGACCTCAGTCTTCCGAACAGATCAGCACCGATCATTGAATACAGTGCAAGATTAATGACAACTCAACCTTTCTGTATGTCAGGGACAAGCAGTTCATTGCCATGGGGTTCATTAGTCAATATAAACATACAGCACACATTCGTTAATATTTAGAGAGAAGAGTATTAGTCATCAGAAATCTAAATCTGAATATCTTCATCATTATTGCTAACCATGCAATACTAATCAATTCAACAATATTAGTTAGCGAAAGCTGGAGAACAACATGAGGCACACTGCTGACATACCTGAGCTGCATCCATCTATCCATCTATTCCCTCACCACTCCTTCTGAGTATAACTTGTCCCCAGTATAGTCCCTCAACCTCCCCTGGCCACTACAGGCCATTCCATCTCATCCTATAACAGTTACCCAGGAGAAGAGGCCAACCCTCACCTCAACGCAACCTCCTTTCAGACTGTTGTAAAGAGTGACAAGGTTTCCCCTGAACCTCCTCAAATGGATGGTTGGGTCAGTCCCTAAGCCCTAAAAGGTTTAAATCTCATAGCAAGTAGACAGGGGTCTACTAGTTGTCTGACAAAATTGCACCTATGTACACTTCCAGAAAGATTTTCCTTGGAGATGAATGAGCAGGGCAACTTCCTGGGGTGCGTCTGGGCTTGGAGTTCTCCAGTCTTGTCCTCCCACCAGTTTTCTATTTCTGTCACATAGGTGCATCCCATACAGCCCGATCTTTATCTCAGCATTAAAAGGACAATACAAAATATTCATCAAAGCAAAAATGTTGGCTGTAAAATATAATGGATTTGTATTCAAAATGTTGTAGGCATGTTGATTCTGCACTAACATTGTGACTCTGATGTCATTAAAAAAAAATTCAGCACCACTATCTAATGTTTAATTATCACAAAAGTTGAAGCAGGGCACATAAGATCACATCCCATAGTGCTTAATGGGAAAATAACATATTGTCACTGTACTTATTGCAGTCTACTTCAATTTCAGAACATTTTTAAATCAGCAAGGAGGAGGAACGTAAAAAGAACTGAATGATGCTGTCAGGCTTAAATGGATGGTTGCTGTTCAATTTGTAAGAGTGGTATACCTGAATACAGGAAATATTGCTGCTTTATAAATATGTATAGTAATAATTCTGGAGAATGTGTAGTGGAAAGCATACTTACACTGGTCAGTTTTTTATTCCTTGATTAAAAAAATAATAATGAGCTTTTCACTACAACTTTCATAGTGGCAAAACCACATTCATGCTGTGTCTTTGTGGATCTAAGTAAAACAGGCTTGACCCCTGAAGTCACTTTTTAATAATTAACTCTCTCTAAGTTCATTAAACACTAATTGAAGCTACAGAAGAAAAAATTGCGAAGTATATGCAGACAGACAGAAACACCAAATGTGATTAAAGATACTGACTGCACTATGTATGTGCAATACAGCACATGCATTATATAAATTTCAAACTCAATTCCATAGAGATTTTCAGCTCCTTTATCCCATGATGAATTCCACCATGCGCAGTGCTACTGAAAGTTTCATTAACAGAGTTTCAAGCAAAAAGACAAGGATATCCTAACCAATAATCTTCGGAAAGTTTTGGAAAAATAGACTCCAAACTGTACAGAAGACAGCTCCTGAAGAATTTCTCAGTGCTTTGAAATGAGTTTATAAGTGGACAAAGAGATTCAGCAATCTTGAGAATCTAAGTTTTCAAACTGGCTTTAGTTTGTAGATTTAAATAAATGAATAACTTAAATACATTGTTTGACAATTTGCATTGTTCAAATTCAGATTATTGAAGTTTTGCTATTTGTATCAAGTTTCTTTATTCACTCGACAATCAAAAAGAAATTTACAATAATCAATAAACAGTGTATGTAGCTTGACCATATAGTAGAATCTTAAGTAATATTACAGCACACTGCTTTCCAGCATTCTATCCGTCAGAGCCAGGAGCTTGTTAAGAATGGGTTCAGGCTAACAAAATTTTACACCTGTTCCTTCGAGGTTACATGGCAATCGACTTCTTCTCAAAGTGGACTACACGCTCTTGAAAAATGGGATCTGCTGCTTTGAGCAGGATCTCTGAGTGGCATGCTGTTTAGACTGAGTATTTCCTCAGACAGACAGAAAAGAACTAAGGGTCTGAGTCTGGGTCTCAGGTGATCCAATCTTGTCACAGGCTGCTGCATGATTTAGGGCAAATCATTCAGCTCCCTTGCCATAGCAATCGTGTTAGCTGTAATGAGTATTTCTGCTATATTTGAAGAAGAGATTGGTGCAGAATCCCTCCACTATCCATTTGTGCGACTCCAGTAAATCCAAAGAATCCATAGATCCAGACAATGCTGCATAAGCAATGGCTAATAAAATGAGGTTCCAGTTTCATTGGATTCTTCTACAGATTGCTGTAACACAAACAACACAGAGCATGAAAAAACCCATGGTATTCTACTTTAAATATATTTATATGTATAAATTTATTCCAGACCAGATCCCTGGTCTAGATGCCTATATCTCTTGCATCTAAACCCAATACAGACACAAGACCTGGATCTGTATTAACTCTTGCTCTCACACTGGTTCTGGTTGGAAATAAGCACAGCACATACTGGAAGATCAGTTTAGCAATTGCCATTGTGTACATGACAACTCAATCTACTTAAAACCATGTTACCCTATTTATGAAAAGATACGTGATGAAATGGTTGTGGTACCAGTCTTTAGGGACCAGCAGATACTGAGCACACACTTCACTAAACAGTAAGTCATTTAATTATATCTATGCAGTCACCCCCACACCCATTCCTACTAAAACAAACTATACTGTCAAGCTTTACGTTTTCCACAGCAGCCAAAGATCTCCAGTGTGGCAGTTCTGCTGAGCATACATCTAGAAAGGAGGACATGGTGTACAAGTCCTTGCTCACTCCACTGCTTCTGGTAATGCACTTGCAAAACCTAGTTGAACTGAAAAGCTTGCAGACAAGGAGGTGACAAGTGCTCTTCTCTTAGCTCACCATAGCTGGAGCCAAGACCAGGAGGAGAGCCCAAACAGACAAAATAGAAGCACCGGTTTACCTCAGATGTCACCACACTGTGCACCACGCTACAGTAATGATATACAACTCCACATCTGAGTTCCAAGAGAACAAAAGAATGTCCAAATTATAATACTTCTACTTCTGAAATAGTTTTACATTCTTGCTGCTGGTAAACAACCAAACTTTTCTTAGTTTAAAAACAAAATCTAATTTATTTCAGGATTTAGACTTTTTTCTGCCACATTTGGTCAAGAGAAACACTGCTGATAACAGTTAGTTTTCACTACTTAAATAAAAGTGTTTCGCCATAGTTCATAATAATAGCACAATAAAAGAAATAATTTTAAGGTGAGATACACAGACTCCTTGGAGATTATACATGCAAATTGCACTGGATCCAAGCTACAGTTCAACAGGAAAAGCAATATTTTGGGACAACAGTTCTGCTTTTGTAATGAGCCTGTGAGATTCATTCCACAGAAATAGCTACAGGTATATTATACCCCATGAACTATTACAAAATTAAACTTCATAAGCAATATGCCTGTGCTTTGTGTGATGCATTTGCTAAAAAAATCATTCAATTTATCATGTTTTCCTGAAGCGTTATGAGACAAGGTCTTTGAATAAAACTCATTTCATTAGGCTATCTTGTTACATGGGAAGATAAGATCTACACTTGACTGAAGACATCATTCCATCATGCCGATAATCACCCTACCTGGAGAAGTAAACATTCAGGACCTTAGAAAAATGGCATTGCACTGCTTCACTAATGTTGCTGAAGGAATACATTAAAATGAAAAGGTCCAAGAGGACATGGTGAAAAAATTATCTGAAAGCAAATTCGGGCACTCAGAAAACTCTTCTGTATGCACTGGGTGCAAGAGGTTCAGGCTGGGAGTTCAGCTCAGCCTGCGCAAATAGCATGGAGCAGTGAGAGAGGAGTACATTACTGTGGGTAAAAATCAGACCCAGGGTCACATACTTGCAACGCCTGTCTTGCTTTCCCATTGGCAGTTTAAAAGGGATATACCAGTCTTCATGTGGATGCTGCTGCACCAGCTGTAAGATGCATATATTTGCATAGCTTATTTTGTTATATAATCATGAAGGAGGTCTGATATCTAGTCCAAGCTGTGACACAAATCTACTGAGTGGTTTGAGGTTTAATTTTTCTGTGCTTCAGTTTCCTGCCTACACAGAGGAAAGTAATGATAAGTGCCCAAAAGTAAGGTGTTGTCCTTGTAATATGTTTAGATTACTACAAGCAAATATTCAGAAGTAAGGGAATTTGAAGGTTGGCGTATTTTTCTTCCAGTTTCGTTTTGTTAAAATGCTATGAAGATCCAGCCTGAATACCTTCATGACTGCTACCATGTTAATTCAAAAAGCCAAAGCAATAGCAGAGCTCAGGTTTAACAATCAACATTACCTGTTTCATATGAAATGGTTCTCTATCATCTTTGTGTAAGGTCACATAATATACAGTATAGAAAAAAAAAACAAAAACAAAAAAAAAACCATATCCTCAGGACACCTGAGTGCCCCCAGAACATTGAATTAAATACGAGACAAGGCCTACACACAAAGTCAAGATGTTCCCAGTTGGAATATCTGGCTGCCATTTGTGGCAGCTAACTATGCAACTGCATGACTGCTCTGTGCAGTCCCAATTGTAGACAAGAACACTTGTTTGAAAGGAGATAGGCTTCCGGGGGCTTGTAAGAACTTGTTCTCTTGCAACATTAAATAGCATTCTAGGTGATAGTTAAGCATGTTTGTAGATGCTGTTCCCATTGTTATTTATTTCCCCGTTAAACAGTAACTTCACACCTTTCCCAAAAGGGTTTTTAATTATGTGATGTTGTTCAACCCTTTATCAATAAATGACACAAATGGGACTACTACAGAGTATAGTTTTCTGTCAAAAACACTTCTGGATAGAAAATTAAGAATATTTCTATTTATTTCAAATTTTCAAACTTTTTTAGTCCTGCAGTGAAAACAGGAACGATTATTTTTAGATATCAATGTTTTTGCTTTTCCACTTCTTTCCTTTCTGCATTCCTTACCTTTTCTTCCTTAAGGTCCTTTATTTTGTTTTGTCAGTGAGGGAGACAGAATAGAAAAGACAAGGCATTATTTTCTGTGAAAAAATAAATTAAATAAATAAAAAGGAGTCTGTGTGGGATGTTTCTTATCATGAACATGTTGCCATTTTTCTTTAGAAATAGGGCATTTTTCACTATGCTATTAAGTCTCAGTAAACAGTGATTTAAAAAACATGCCATTTGATCAGCTGTTCCTAACACCTTATCTGTGGGATACTTTTCTATTCCCCAAGAGTGATTCCCCCACTAATAAACGCATTTCACTCACAAAAGCTGCAGACAAAATCTTAGATGTATTTTCTTGTCTTTGACTACTACTGGAGCCTCACACAAATTCTTGTTCCAGTCTCAAGTTCCTTGCAGCTAAGTCTCTCCCTTACAATCAGCATAAGAATAAGCTACAATTCTGCTAACGATATGTGCATTCAGTCCTCACTCCTACCTATCCTGGTGTTCATTACATGAATTTTGGATTCAGCAGTGTATATGTCAGCCGATGTGAGAATCTATCCTGGAAATTCTAAATGGACTCCAATTTCAAAATAGCCGGTGAGAAGTGAACTTTTTTTGAAGTTCGTGTTTGATGAGGTGATTGAAGGAAATGCATTCCCTCTGTCCCAGCTAAGCTATCAGCATCCAGAGAGAAGTAAAGGCCAAAAAAACAAGCGAGAAGGCTCCTCCAAAGAGCTGCATACACTCCTGATATTGGGATTTGGACACAACACAAAGAAGGGGCACAGGGACAGTAAGTTTCCATTTACACAGGTCCACAGTGTTTCAGGGAGCTGTTAAAGGCACTTTGTCTGGACTGCATGTTTGTTGAGGAAGAAATTCTCTTCTTTGCTATAAATATCTGTTCTGCACTTTGCTGGGGGTTCCTAACAGGGATTTCACCAGGATCTCGACTCTTACATATGTCACATATTCCACTGAAAGACTCAGAAATACACTTTTTTATGTCAGGAACCAAAGAGAGCCAAAGCTCTAGGATGCTGAAGCACAACACATTTTACTCACAAAGCCGTTGATTCATCAGGAATATCATAAATGCTGTGGGTCAGGCAGGCAGGGGATGACTTTGTCGTAAAGCCCTTCTTCAGCCACCACCACTGACAGCCACTTCTAAAGCACTGAGGATGGGGACCACATTTTAATATTCACTGATGCCTTGGTGGAAGTTAGATTTGTTTTGAAGTCCATACTCTCATCACTGACAAGGTCTTGGCTTGTGACAGGAAAAGAAACATATAGACATCATCAAGAAGAGACTGAAAATGAAATGAGAACAGAACATGGGGAAAAATAATGAAAAAAATGGAAAGAAAAATAACCTCTTTGAAAGTGCTTTCCAGCCTTTTACAAATTACAATCCCCAAAACATTTTTTTCAGTGGTGCTGCACATCCCTGCATAATGAATTCAAGACTATTAACAGTAGGTTTGATTTTCTTAGTTACCTTTTCTGATTCCCTTAGAAGTAGTCCACTGACCCTCGGGGTCCACTGGAAACCGCTGTGACAGTATAATTATGATTTACTAAGTACGAAGGGACAAATTTTCAAAGAGCAGAGCTGGAATTTCACTTTGTAAATGCAAGTAATAATATTCAGAGCAACACAATTATAACCAAACATGGCACGCTTAGAAAATGTAGGCACACATAATTTCTTAATTGTTAATTAAGGAATTCTTAATAAATGTCTTTATAGAGGACCTTCTCACAAGGAGTTCTCTTTCACTCCCACGCTGAACTCTCAATCTGCCTGTCTTGTACTTGGCAACGTTATATACTTTTAAGTTAAAAACTAGCCATATGATACCAGGCCATATCCTCAGCTGGAGTAAATCAGCTCTGCTGAAGCAACAGATCCGTGTTGATGTACACCAGCTGAAGTCCTGGACAATTTTTCAAAATAAAAGTACTTTGAAGTGACCCAAACTACAGCCTCCTAACAACACTGGATGGCAGATGAATGTAAATCTCACAAGTCATTGCAAGATGCTGATCTCCCGTTTCAACTGAAAATAGGGCCATCACAGAACTGATGTATTACGCCTTGCCTTTATTCTCCAGGAGAAGAGTGCATGTGAAAGGAAGCAAAGGGAAGCAAGGGTCTGGGACTACACTCTGTTTCTGAAACCAGCAGGATGATGAGGGTGTGGGTATCAGCTTACCTTCAGCTCCTCCTGTATCCCACAGTATGCATGGCACAGGTGAAGGTCATGTCTCTGTCATTTGGGATTCACAGCCATTTACATTTGTATCTAGTTGTTTTGTGAGTGTGCACATGTTCAGATGAGCAGAATGGCTTGTGAATTAGTAACAGGATAACAGAGCTTGTCACCAAAAGGCCACTAGTTCAAAACAAGAGCAGTTGTTCAAGCAGCCAAAAGGCGCTAACTTTCAGAGAGCTCCTCAGTGGCTGAAATGATCTAACTTGGTGAATTCAACCTCGATCTCCCATGCCATGCGTCCCTATTGCAGAGGTGCTCTGTCGCTGTTAGAATGGACACCTTGAGGTTATTGTCAACAGAAAGGCCAAGAGCTGATGGTGTGGCTGTGTGGTTGATATCCTCCTCTCACCTCAAACAGCCTGTTTTACAGGGGGGTCAGAGATGTGCTGCTGGGGGCAGTGTAGGAAATGTCACCTGCTGCTGCCCTTGCTGGTCCCATTCATGGAGGTTAAAGTGTGACAGCAAATCCATGGATGTTAAACCTGTCTTTCAGAATCATTTAGAAAATTTGAATAAAGTGCTGTGAAGACAGTAATAAAAAAACATGCAGAGAGAGCTGAAGCAGGTTTCAAAGAAAATAATTTGCAAACCCTATAGCTCATGATACCTCTCTTAGTAAATTTTGCTGACAATGCCAGCAGGCACCTAGTGGCAGAGTTACTGATTTGTATTTTATTTTTTTTTTCCTGGTATCTGTTTTATCGAGTGCTTTGGCTTTGTTTTCACTACGTCTGTAGGACCACTGTGCACCTGCCTCCCATGTAGGAGATAACCAGTGCTTCAGGTCTGTCTGCCTGAAGAGGGACAGAGAAAAGGGATAGGTAGTCAGAGAAATCCATGGCCACAGAAAGCAATATTTAACCTGCTTGCCCTCAGCAGCACAAAATAAGCAATAAAACCTTCTGTGCCACAGCAACAGCCCAACCTCATGTCTCCTGCAGCAAGTAGCAGGGCATGAGGAACACTGGTATACCATTACTTGTGGCCGGTGTTACAGGCAGCCCTAAAGTACCAACTACTCTGGCTCTGCACATATTGGTGTGTTTCTGTAGGAGATGCAGACAGGTCTGTGAACTGATGTGCATCTGCAGAGGCAGAAATGGGACCTCAACTGCTGTTGAGGTACTGAAAGGAAATGCAAGCCTTGAGCTACGCAGGCCTCAGGAGAATGTAGGCATCCGTCTGAGCTTTGTATCTGATCTCATTTCAAGTAAACAGTCATCTCACAGAGTTTCCTGTAACCTCAGAAATATCCTTCCTGAACCCACAATTGACCACCTAAGCTCTACCTCACTTAGGGTCACGGTGAAGTAAAATGACAAAAATACCTTTCTTGTCCATTGCCTGGAGAAATTTCCATTTCTTCATTCTTCCACAGTTGTTTGTACACCTGCACAGATGATCAAACACTTCAAACCTACTGAGACCACCAAAAGTTGAAACACATGTACTGTGGCAAAGCAGGTGGGCATTGATTAACAAAATCTGGTATCTGGAAGGAGCTGGTAAGCACCTCTCTTCTGAAAACAGAAATTAAAATCATTCCCTGGTCTTGGTGACTAGCTGAGCCCACAGTTATACAAAATTAACCAAGAGACAATTAATAGAGCAAAAGCAGTCCCAGCAGCAACCACCGGCATGAGCAGCTGTATCCCATTCTTGTTGAAAGGCATAACTTCAAAAGTACCCACTTGTTTGCCAGGTCACTTCTAGGCAGCTCTGAGGCATACAGTTAAAGACTGGTTTACATTCAATGAGATTTCCTAAGTTTTCTCCATCTCTCTAACTGGCTTTGCTTTCTTTTGCTGATACATAACATTGTTTCGTCACCTGTCCATGATTACTACATCTTCCTTTCAGAATTATTATTGGGGTTACTGTATATTGCACCTTATATCATCCCGTTTTCTATTTGTTTGCAGAACAGCACTCCAGTAGGTGTCTGGGGGAGGTTTATTAGTGTCCTTTGATTACTGTACAGGCCTTCATTAGGCACTGTTCAAACAGAGAGCAAAAGAGTGTCCTCACTCTTACAGTACATATGCCAAAAGCTTGGAAAAGCACAGTGAGTAGCCCCCGAGGTTATGAGACTGGACATTAGCAGAGGCAAGGAAAGGCCCAAGGGCTCTTGATATCTACTCACTCCCAAAGCTTATCCGTGCCACTGAGTCTTCCTCTTCCTGAAACTTCTTGTCCTGCTTGCATTTTATTAGTCTGTGGTAAATGTAATTCCTAGAAAAGCTTTAAATGGGAAGTGAACAGAGATTTTTGACAAGGGAAACTCCCTATTTTCCCTGCAGGTGTTCAAACATTTGCAGTAGCACAGATAGATGAGTTGCACACCCTACCACAGTGCCTAGCTCCAGTGTCAACAGAGTGTGGCCACAAGTAGCAAAACACACCGCATGATCCTCCAGCTCACAGCCTCCACTTGACAATGCTGTGTGCATGTGACCACTCTGTCTCCCATTTTGTGCTGATCATGTCACCAGAGACAGCTGTATTTAATTTTGAGTGGCTTTTGAAGAAGTAAGGGTCAGTCATTTTCACATTTTTCAAGCCAGAACAAACTTGGAATATCCACTGTTGGGAACTCCTGTGTGATGTTTATTACCTGAGCATGGAAAGTGTTCCCCTATCTGGTTTGTGTAACTACCTGTAGCTAAATTCAAGTGTCTTCCAGATACTTAAGTCTACTTTTGTAGTTTTCTACCTTGTAAGATATGAAAACCTTGGTGCTCACATGCACGCTTAAGCCTGTGAGCACAAGGTTGCTTTATTAGAAAGCAAGAAACACCACTGAAAACAATGACATGCCTGTTAGTGAGCGATTGGCTAGTTAGAAAACTGCAGCAAAAAAGCTCTCCTCTCTAATTCTGACTGACAGTTGTGTATTTTTTTTTTCTCCATTATCTTTTACTTAATCTATCACAAAGGTGAGCCCAATGACTGTTTGAAGTAGCTGAATGGCAGGTTTATCACATCTGACTGCTGGTTCTGCCATGAAGATGGCTGATGTAACATTAAAAACAGTGGCCATGATTTGATTCTTATAACCATTCAACAGTAGAGATGATAATTAAAGTTTTCTCAAATTTTTTGAGAAAAATGAGAGTCTCACTTATAGTGGATGCTTGCTGACAAAACCCAAACCCATGGCCACCTAGTTACCCTACTTTGAATAAGAGAGGACAGAATGAGTGAATGTAGGGCAGGATAAGGCTGCAGCATGAAGATGGAACTTCACCTGGTCAATAAACTCCCTGCTACTGAAGAATCCCTTAGCAGCTCCTCATTTTCAGGAGCCATGAGGGCCAGGATCCCAAATTAGTTCTGTTTTCCAGATGGTTCCAACCCCAGATAGGCAGCATCTGGCCTGGTTTTGAAAGGGCTTATTACAATATGTACTGAAATTTTTGGATGAACTTGGGCTCACTTATCCTGAAATACTGTAACTCTGTTACGCACAGGTGGGATCTACTCATGTATGTATAACCATGAGCAGAGCAGAGCTTCCCAGAAAGTGATGGTGAAAGGAAGTTTACAATTGAGGAACTGAAAAACATCTTTCCCCCACTGGTGGACAGAGTAAAGCTATTTATTTTAGTCTCTCATCAAGTAATAAATGTATGTTTCTCTTGCTCAAGTAGTGTTCAAGGCAATAGCATTATACTAGAGATTCTGCCTAGCTCTATTCACACACAGTGAAAGAAATTACAATGTCATACATCAACACATTACAGAAGATAGATGTAGACTGATAGAGTGAAATGGCAGCGGATCAGCTAAACTTCACACGTACTCTCATATATAAACTAGCAGATGCTTTAATTCAGGAGTATATCAGTATTATCAGGAATCACGAGCTTTGAACTAAGATCAAAGGAACAACAGTGTCACGCTATTGTGAAAAAAAAAATAAGCAGAGTGCTGAGCTGCTTATAAAAAGGAAGACGTGTGAAGTAAGCTGGCTCTTTTCCCATAGGTAGGCAGGTCACCATGGGAGTCTGCTATTCAGGTTAGTTGCTGTCAGAAGGTGTCATTTAGAGGTGAACAAAAATGAGTAAAGGTCCACAGGACACAACCTGGAATAAAGGAAAGACTGAAAGAACTGAATATGTTCAAGAAATAAAATTAAGAAGAAGCACAGTGGTAGTCTTCAAGTATGTAAATGTCCTCCTGTACAAAGAGAATAGTCTCTTCCTTACACCTATGTTTAATAAATCAAGAAACTGTAGTTTAAAATAACAGAAAGGATAGTTCAGGGTAGATCCAGGGGCTTTCTTACAGTGAGGATAATTGAGCACTGGCACAGATTATCTGGCAAGGCTGTGGTGTTTACATCACTAAGACATACATGAACATCTACCAGAAAGAGACAGATCCCAGGGACCCACCCAAGGCTGGACCAGACAGCTTCCCAAGATCCCTTCCAGCTCTGTGATCTCTCACACTAGGTGGTATTACTCACTAAACCTGTGTGCTGGTGCATGCCATGCTTCTGCCCAAATACATTCCTGAAATGGCACAGCCATTATCTTGTCTTTCAGAGCATGCTGGACAGCCAGCCCTCTGCTGCAGGTAAGGAAAGGCAAAGGCAACCAGAATTTACATCCTAAAGCCTCCCTGTTGTTCTGCTCTGTTACCTGTGGGGAAAACAGTGTTCAAAGGACCCAGTCTAGATGGTTAGTGAGCACAGATGTGCCATATTCATGAAAGACAGGAGAATAATTCATATTAGTATGGTGGAATTTTAAAAAGATTTGAAAGACAGGCCCTGGACTGTTAAGACCTGGCTACTTTTGACACAGAAATAAGAGCCATAATTGGCTAATTCAGTAGAGATTAATTTAAGAAAATATTTATGGGGTTTAAATCAACTGAGGTGTAAATGATATTGAATTGCTAAATTCTTGTTAATAGAAAGCATGGATTTGGGGGACTGGTAAAAATGAACTTCTGTCATGCTTTTTTTCTCTAGCATTACCATTCCTTCTGCTCACTTGTTAGTACTATTTTTGGCTGATACTGAGAAGATAATTTAACAACAGTGTGTCTCAAGAACAAATTCCCTAGTTTTTCTCCATCTGTTTTTACACTGTGGGATGCACAGAAAAACAAAACAACTTTCCCAGTATGAATGAGGAGAGTAAGCTTTATAGCATGGTAGCACTGCTAAGAAAACAAGTCATTTAAATATTAAAATGGACTTCCACACATGCTCTCACTTTTGGACAAGAAGCAGCCAGCTGATGTGAATGTTCACAGTTTACTTGCACAATTGCAAGTTTCTTGAGGTACTCCAGCAGAGAAGTGACTAGCAGGCATAACAGAACCCTCTGAGATAAAAAGAAACCAACCCAAACTTTCATGTGTAAAACTAGTCCAAAATAAACTGTTCTCTAAGGCTTATAAATTTTTAACTTTTCCTCTTTAAAATATTGTCTAGCCTTGGTATCAGCAGAGATCTGAGATTCCTTCCAGTCTAACACCTTACCTTTCTTATATTCCATGTTTCCTCTTCTCTCTAACTTTTCCACGTGTAACATTAACCAGATGTAAGAGAAACAAAATGTCCGAAAGAAAAGGGTTAATGTTTGCAGGACTTGCTACATGATTGAAAGCATAAATAAAGCCACTCCCTAGATAATTTCTAGGCTACAAATCTTTAAGTATTTGAATCAATACTACCTGGAATTGCAGGGGATTCAGCTAGATGACCTTGTGAGTTTGTTTAATACTATTGTTGTTTCTACAAAAGATTGTTCAAACAAACCAAATACAACCTACAAACAGATGAGATTTGCTCATCAGGAACCCAAATGTATTTGTTCGTAGGACAATACATGCTATTTTTCAGCAGTCAGTTCCATGAAAATAAATATGCTTTATGATCTATGAGGCCAGTAAAAAGTAACTCAGCTTGAAAGATGAATTTAAGTTTTCAAATAATCCCAGTGAAACGAGTATGAAAGACCTAAAGATCAAGAATTATTCATAGAAATTATTCAGACAATAGTTTCAAATAACCAACAAATGTGAGAAAACTGCAAGCTATTAACAGACAATTTACACGCTGTAAGAGAAGCAGTGTATGAAATGAATTATTCAAGACAAAGAATTTTAGTACTCAGTTCTGCTCCAAACAATGCTTTACCACTAGCACCTTTTCCACAGACCAGGTCATTGCCTCATTGTGTTCAGCAGGGCATGGCATACAGAGGACACTCACTCATACTGATCTGTAAAAAAGAGGTACAAAAATTCAACACCTAAATTAGGCAGCGGGTTCTCCTAAAACCTATTTGTAGACAACAGAGACACACCACTTAAGAGGACTATACGCAACATCTAGTTTGGTCTCATGTTCTGGATTGCAGTCTATTTTCTCTATAGAGAAACATGAGTCTATGCTCCTCATTTAGACAGATTGGGAGTATGAAGTGATATACTATGAATAATTATTATAGCATCCTGCAGAAAATTCTGGATAGTGGTCAAGATGGACAATTCCCATACACACATGGGAGCACAGAGAATGAGTCTGCAAGGACAAGAATGGCACTATCTGGCTTTCAGGCAAGTAATCTCAACAGAAAACCTTTAAGCCATCTTCTAAGGAGGATCAATTTGCAAATCAGTTGTTCTGGAAAGTTACTGTCAAGGTACACCCAAGTAGCAGAGGCACAGAGATACACAAAAACAGAAGCAAAATCCCTCATCAACTCATAGCTAGAGACCTAGTGACTGAGAACTGCCCCATTTTCCAAACTGTCAGATGTTTATACAACTGAGATGGAGGCACTCCTTCCTAGCCCATGCCCTTTGGCCTTCCATTTTTCATCTGATGCTTGCTCTACGCTGCCAACACAGGCTTGCCATGATGTGATTTCTGTGGAAAGAAAGACCTACTGGACTAGTTCTCACCCTCTGTGTTGTGTTCATCCCTCAGACTTCCTTTGCTGTTCTATGACCAGCAACATTGAGTAATTATGCAGAGTTCAATGGTGGTACTTACTCCTACAGTTTATGTGCATGTTGTAGGCAAAACTTTTTTTATTTTATTTTATTTTATTTTTTGCCCCTGACAACTTGTGGTCAATTAAAAGTCATATTTTTTTTTGTTTTGTTTTGGTTTTTTTTTGCCCAAGAAGAAGTGCCATGACAGCGTCTTGGCCAGATTTCATTGATGTTGTCTCATTAAGCACTCCTTGCAGAATTGCTGAAAAGTGTTTTCTTCCCCACTTTCCATATTGAAATGGTGTTAGAGGTTCCTCCAAACCTAAATCTCTACATCTATCCACTTACTCTTAAGTAGTAAGATACTTGATTTCAGTTTCAGAACAAATTCAGTATGGTAAGGCTCCAAGAATTCCATCTCTTTCCTGCACAACCCAAGATGGTAGAACATCTTTAAGGCAAGTTTGATTTTTGAATTTATGTATTTTGGTCAAGAAATCTCACAAAAGATTTGTGCTGTTTCAGAACTACCAAACATGATTCTGGACCTCAGCTTCAAACCCAGACTTTAAAACAGACCTTAAACCTGACATGGAAATTGCTTCAAATTTCTCCTTCATGTGCAGCCTGGTTTTTATTTTCCTCAAACCAGTTTCCTCTTCTTCACTGTCTGAATCTGCAAACGCTTAAAGAGGCACCTAAAATTTGCTCACCAGGCTCAGCTTAGCTAGAAACAGATTAGGCACAAAGGAGAAAAATCAACCCTTTATTTTCCAGAATGACTTTTTTGCTAAAGCTGCCCAGGAAAGATGGGATGCCAACTCCCACCACTGCCATACACAGCTGGGATCATGGCACAGAAGATGTTTGTAGTCTCCAGCAGAGAAACACTTTAAGGCATTTAAGGCACACTGGTGCTCACCCTGTGAGCACCAGCTGGAGTTTGCAGCTGAGGCAGCTGTTGCAGTATGTGGGAAAGAGACCTGCAGATTAAAACAGACATGGCAGCTTAAGGAAGCATTTGGAGTGAGTTCCCAGTGTAGATACCCCTTCTCCACTGACAGCTGTGTCTATGGAGGGAGAGTGGAAAATGCACTTACTGCAAAGCCTGGGATGCACGAAGGGGAAGCAGAAAAGATTCTCCAAATTGCCAACAAGCACTTTTACTGTCTTCAGACCCTCTCCAGACTGTCATTAGGGAGCGCCACATGTGTGTGGCAGACATCACACCAGACACAGCTGTTGGCAGCTCCTTGCAAGTGGAAGGCCAATGTCTCTGCTCCAGTTCTTAGCCAGGAAGGGATAAAAAGAGGAAACTCCATTTAAATGCCAAATACACACTCACAGACACATATCTTTTGAAGGAGGGGAAAGACAGAAGCTTTCAAGAAGCCTTGTGTCTCCTTTCCCTCTGTTACCTGGAGTAATACCTTGCTGTTGTGAGTTTACGTGTTTCTGAAAGGCCAGAGGATGAGCAAGTCTTTTTGCACCACAGTAGTCCTTCATAAATCCAGAGATGAATACCTGTGCCCCTGATCTGTTTTCCCACACCTCTTCTTTTCAGCACTGACAAGGCAGAGCCCAGGACTGTATATCACTGAAAAGCAGAGGCTTCTCAGAGAACTGGAGCCTGACTACATCTCAGACTCAAAGTCCAAGTCTGGACTTAGAGTTGAATGAATGTCTGCATGCTTGGCCTATCCCTACCCACTCCTCCCAGATTTTCAGCAGGAGCATAGGCTATGAGGATAGGTCCACCATGAGGGGCCTTTTCCACTGACTATGCTGTAGGATCACACAAAAACACATCTTTGTACAATTTTGAGGTTCTAAAGAAGTACTCCACTCATGGCTGAGCTCCACAATGCAAACACACAGAACATTTCTGACCCCAGATGAGCATCATGCACCTCTGAGAAGCTCCCAAGACCTGTGGAAAGCAACCTTCCCCTCTGTCCCTCTGTCGTAGTGGAAACACCTCCAATCCATAGAGCTTGTTCCTCACCTTCTCCCCACTGCCACCTCTTGTTGCAGGAAAGTGGGACATAATCCTGCTTTATGAAAACTAATTGCAAGGGTACAATGTCAAGAAAAGCACTGTGTTTCACTCAGAAAGGCAGAGACTTTAGTTTTTGTTGCAGTGTATAAGATATATCTTCCCACAGTTAAAGCAATTTGGCAAGACTCTGCCTAGTAACACTGTCATCGACTCAAAGAAATCTGTTTGATTAGATACAAAACCTTTCATTTACTATACTAACATCACTTTTATGCTCCTCCATCTTTTAATTTGGCATGCCAGTAGCACTGAGAAGCCACGAAATTCCTGTTGTGCTAGGTGCTATGCAAACACATGGCAAATATTCACTGCCTGCCTTCAGGCTTAAAGTCAGCAATCAAAAGTGTAGCACTAACTTTCCATTTTCAAAATTACTCCCAAATACTACAGTATGTTATCGCACTGTTCAGAAACACCCTATAAGCATGCAAGAAATTTGCTCAGCATTACAGATATCTGCCTTTCCTGTAAAAATCCACTGATTATTTACAGGGAGGGAATCACATTTGGGCATACTGCATGGTGGCAGTGCTCAGTCCTCCTGCTCAAAGCACAACAGGTGCTGGTTCTGGTGCTCTCCATTGCCATATGAATTATTGCTCCATTACTGGCCTGAACCTGGAACTCCGCTCAGGCTGCAGCAGTAACAAGACAGATAGGTCTTTATGAAATCTACACTATTAACACTATTTGTTTTGCCATGAGTTGACAACTTTAGTAAATTGCTCATAATTGGCTATCGAGGAAAAAACACAGCTCTGCTCACCTTTATTATGGTATTGATTTTCAATAATTGCTTTTTTTGGGGGGGAGGGGTGGGGAGGAGGGAAGGGAAGGGAAGGGGTGGGGAGGAGGGAAATGCGTGCATTGCTTTTGTTTTGTACAGGAGCCTACAAAGAAACTGGCAGTGTGGGTATGATCTGCATCTGGAACATCACTGTGGCAAAAAAAAGAAAAAAGAAAAAAAAAGCATATAAAATGCACACCAGAAGTAGCAGAAGCAAAGATTTACTTTCTTTTTTTTTTTTTTTTTCTTTTTTTTTTTCTCTGGCATTTCATTTTAGCATTAAAAGAAAAGAATGGAATTAACCATGTAGCTAAACATGATGGTAGCCCTGTAGGAGACTTGTGTTAGTCAAAGGCTGAAATACATTAACATTAAAAAACTCCATAGGGTTATTTTAAATATTCATTAGGAAATTTACAAGCTTTGGTGTAATGGCTGAGGACTCCAGTGTTTTTATAATTGGAAGCCAGGCCAGTGGAAACTTTCTCAGCCATGGGAAAACAATGTGGCCCAGTTTCTGTTCCTATGTTCGAGACTCTTGATTATGCTCTCTAATATTAATCCCCTGAACACATCCACTCACACATACCTGATATTACAGTATCATTGTGTGGCATCAGTCATTATCAGCTCTTCTCTTGGACGTTCATTTCTTTTAACTTCCTTTCTTTTAGTAAACATGCAGTCATGCCCACAGCCCAAAATAGAGAACATCCTCCTCTTGATGAAAGGGACAGTGTTGCTGAAAAGAACATAAAAAGTGTCTAGCATCTCTCAATAGGTAAACAATTCAGAAAATTCATTCACAAGCACAAACACTTAGCAGATACCCAAGGAAATTGTCAGAAACCCTGTTTAGAGATGATAAAAATTCAATTAGCACAAGATTACAAACTATTACAATCTAGAAAGAGTATATCTGGTGTTATTTTTCTTTCTTTCCTCTTTTTTTATTTTTTTTTTTTAATGTATCATTTTTTAACTATAGGCTAGCCAAAAAGTCCACATTCATTCAGTTTTCTGGTGTTTTGTTTCTGCGGGCACAGGAAAACTGCTGGAATTTTTGCTTCCTCACTTTCTTGTTCCATAGATGTCAAATGATCACCATGAAAGACTGGGAAAGGAGAGTTCTGAAGATTTACCCCTCCCAGGAGATCTTTGCCCAGATTTGCTATAAAACTCAGTGTAATCTTTGATCTTCCAGTGACTTGTACTCTTCTCTGTTACTTGAAACCCAGCATTATTATTAAGCTTAAGTAGATTGCTTTAAACTTCTAAAATATTTACTCTCCTGCCTCCCAATGGGATGTTAACAATAAAAAATAGCGAGGGCTTCTACATTTGTTTTTACTTTACATAAACGAATTAAGCAGCCTCTACTAGACTCGTTTAGACCCGCAATAATGTAAACTGAAGCAACATAAAAGAGCTTCTACATCCATGTTTACAGAATAGAAATCCTGCAATTTTTGGAGGGAGAAGTTTAGAGAAGGTGCCTAACTCATCTTTACTCTCTCAGCTGTGAGCAAACCTTGATAGGCTCCTCTGTTCATAAGGGAAACGTGTGACACTAACAGCTCGGTTGTTTGCTTTTGTATTTTTTCAAGTGAGTTCAAAGGACTCATTTGATTGTATCCCTTCCCCCTCCCCCACCCTTCATCCTTCATAACCATTGTTTAATGAATTTTTATTAGAAAAGCATGGCTGCAGTTATGAAAAAAAAAAAATCTTTCTTTGAAACCAGGAGGAGAGTGTGTTTTCCCTGGCATTAGCCTGTTAGTTTTTAATATCAGGTTTGCACTGGAGTTGACTCCTGGTGCATTTTGGAACCATAAGCCAACAAAGTGAAGCTAATGGGAAAGGAAGTAATACAGGAGAAGAGAGCCTCTTTTGAAGTGTGGGCAGGAAATCTGCACAACTCTCTCCTCGTCCTTCTCCTTCTCCCTCTCCTTCTCATTCTCCTTCTCCTCCCTCTCTTCCATTTCCCTCCATCCCATGTGGTGTCCTCCTCCTCACAAAGAATGACTCTTGCTTGTATTTTGTTCAGAGGATGGGGACCAACCAAAAACACCAACTTCACTAGCTTAACTTCAGCATTTCAATCAGTAAAAACTTCTGGGAAAATCATTCCCCAGTGGAAAAAAATAAATAAAAATAACTAACAAATCAATAAACATGAGGAATGAATATATGAGGATTTAACTTTACAGTTCTGGACAACATAAAAGTTGCTGCCTTCCACCAGGCTTTTCACTGCAATACATATCCTGTACAGCTTCTGAGAACCATCAATGCATAGAGTACTTCTCAGTTCAGTGATGATACCAGTGTATGTCATAGGTGCTTCAGAGACCTATTCACACTTCATTGTTCTAAAAACATGAAATAAGAATTTGCGGGCAGAATCATCTCCACCTCTCCATGTCACTGATTCAAAGCATTGCCAGAGTACAGTAATTGACTTGATCCCAATTGTTTATTGTAGCTTACTCAATGATGGCAGCCCTCATGAAGCTCAATTTGTTTAGTAGAGCTCTGAGAAGTCCAGGATAATGTTGGTTTTCCCTTCTCATTTTCTCTCAGTTATAGTTTCAGTATTTCCCGGAGAAACAAATGGTCAGTGGGAAATCCTCTAATTTAGTATTTTGGAGGTTTGCCTGTTTTGCCTGTTCAGTTGCTTACTTTGTCACAGACTTTCTTGTGACACTTGGGTAAGCTATCTTATCTCAGATTCCTAACTTTTTCATGGAAATTGGACTCTAAAATAACTTTGTGATCATGTTTTTAACACTGCAGCCATAATCACACCATTCTATCATACGGCCGTACCTGGGGGAAAGTGTTAAAGAAACAACAGACATTGCAGCACTAATGAGTTATCAAAGTACCAAGAGACTTGAAAAAGAGATGCAATGGAAAGTGAAAGAGATCACAGACTTGAAAAATAGAATATAGAAACTCTCTTTCAAACTCAATGGCTATAATAGTTTTGTGATTCTGTGACAGTGGAAAATGATATTAGAAGAATCACGGAAATGGCTAAAAAGGGAATATAAAATGTTAAAAATATAGTGTGTTAAGAGTCAGGGTCATTTTTATCAAAAATGGCACGCTAGAGCCTGTTTTCGTCAACGCTAGAACTCCATCATATTGTTTTAACATAAGCCAATATTTCCTTGGACATACCATCTAGGACTGAGTCACTTGTATCTTTTCTTAGATGTCATACCAAAGCACAGTTGGGACATCACAGGCACGTCCAATTGGTGGCCTACATGGGGTACATGGGCCTAAATGGGCTACATGGGGCTCAGGAAAGCTCTTACTGAGGCCCTCCCTGTGCTGCCAGGACATCGTGGTGGCAGTTCTTCCTGCCCAGCACAGCCCTGGGTGCACAGCCATCACTCAGCACCAACCAAACACCAATGCACTATTAACTTTCTCTAAACCAAAACTAGGACACAGAGAGAGCACAGTGCAGTGCTAACTCAAGTTATGGCAAATAATTTTATGCATTTTAATACACTGGTGAAACACAGTGTCATGAACAGCACAAAGTATGCAGCCGTGTTTTCCATTTTGATAAAGGAGCTTAAGAATAGGTTTCAAGATTGCAAAAAAATTATCAATTTTTTGTATATCAGTAACTCCATTTTCAGTCAACTTGTCCTGCAAATTTTCAGATGGACTTTATAGAGCTGCAATCAGATATTCAACTCAAGAATTTGATCATGTCTCTTTACTAGACTTTAAAAGCTCTTTTACAAGAGAGAAATATCTCTTGCTTCACAATCAAACCTTATTCATGTGATCACTTTTTGACATTCGTGAACAACTGTTCTCAAGGATAAAGCATAGGAAAAATAAAGTGTCATCAAAAATCTCTGATGATTGAGACCTTGAGAGTTCACTAGCAATTGCAACCACTGTCATCAAACTAGACTGATGAGTTAGTTTCACAAAATCAAGGTCACATATGCCACTAATTTTATGGTTTTGCTGCTATACATTTTATGTTTTAATAAAAAATAAATATTTAATTATCTATAAGTTAAATATATATTTCTTGAGGGCTGCAAAAGTAATGCCTCTGACTTTATGATGTTGGTGGTGTGGCAGTAGAACTTGAACCAACTAGGAAATCAACAAGACTGTGCACCCGTGAGTAGTCACAGAAAAACAGAGATCAGAGCCATGCACAACAGGAGGCATTTACCCTCAGGAGGGATTCTGAGAGGACAATTGCATGCAGACCTGGCTCCCACAAGCTCAGGAAGGCAAGCTCAACCAGCTTCATTTCCTGACCGTGTTACAGCTTCCCTGTGTTATGGAGCAAACTGAATTTACCTCAGATGATTTCTCTACGCCTTATCTCCTTTTTGGTAGAGAAGAATTAATGATTTTTCAGTTTTCTTTCTGCCAATAATATACAAGCATCAGACATAAATATAGGACCAAAGTGGAGTCAGGCTGCCTCAGAAACCTACCCTATCTTTCAAAGAGGGCTGATGAAGAAAATCAGAGTCTGTGCCTGAAGGTTAGCTTGGTTGAAACAGAGCCATCCTCTCAGAGTACCAGGCCAAGAACAGTTTATTAAAAAGTGGTGAGTAAACCCCATATGCAGAAGCAAGGGGAGTCGTTCCACATTTTTGGCACCAGAAGGCTGGAGGAACCCTCACCTGATGTCATTTTAAAGTGTTCTGCAAATAGACTAAATAAGAGTGGGGTTTCTGCACAAAATGAAAACTTATACAAACTCTTTAAAAAAAGTCAAACTTTAAACGCGTGAAAGCTTATGAAAAATTAGATGATGTGAAAAACACTTTAAATCAAAGCAGCAGGTAAAGCTGGAAATAAAGTTATCTTCAGTTAAAATCTCTATGTACCACATTGATGGTAATGCTTCATTTCCTGCAGACTGTAAGTAAATCAAAGCCTACTTTGGGTTTCCATATCTGTCTAAGATCTCATCTCCAAGAATGTATTATTTTGGCATTTCCCACATTGGAATTACCTCTGGTCCAAATTTGGGTAATAGAGTATGATAACATATTAACAAGTAATAAGCATGAAATTTTTATCCATTTTAAAATGTATTACTGAGAAAGAAAACAAACACATAAAAAAGCTAGCATTTCAAAAGTAATCAGCAATAGAACCGAGAAAACAAAAGACTTAAGTCACAAGAGAAAAATGAAAGGAAAGGAAAGTATAACTAATTGGTGGCACTTTTGCAGAGAAAGAATGTAAGAAAAACTGCATACCTATACAGGAAAAGTAAAACAGATGTGTGAAGTGTCTGACTGAACTATTGTTTTAGCTTTGTAATCTAAAATAGCTGACTTGATTTCATTTTAACAAGGGATTAGTTTAGCAGACAGTTTGGATTAGCAGCAACATATATAAATAAACATGCTGCTCTTAAAACTTAAATACTCAACTTACAAGATGCAGAACAACAAGAACCAGAAAAATGCTAGTCTTGAACTTCTAAATTATAGAGCCAAAACATATGTCCGTTCCACAGAGACAAGGAATTAGCAAGAGCCCTCACACTGAACAATGTAATGTAAGAAATATTTGTTCTTATGATTTCACTGAGAAGCAACTCAAGCTCAGCTCAGTGCCCTAATTGCAAAGGATTACAAAATATTTTACACCTAGCTATTTTAAGAAGGACCAGATCATACTTTACTATTCATACCTTCTTATGAGCAGAAATCCAGCATGCCAGAAATCGTGGGTTAGATATTTTGGAAAAAAATAAAAAAATAAAAAGACCTGTGTCACTGCTGCTATAGGAGACAGGGAAAATCTCTGCAGCTAAAGAAAGCCCTTTTTCTGATACACTTCTCATATAGAAGCAGAGATCTAGTAATCGGGACAAAGACCTGCATTTAGATACACAGGATCACATAGAACACTGCCTTGCAGAAGGTGGACAAGGCACACCCTGGAATAGTAACTATGCAAATTGTTACAAGAGTTTCCAGTTCAGCTCCTAAATTCCTACATGCTCTCTACAAAGACAGCCCAACTGGAATGGCCTTCCTTGGAAAAGAGTAGAGCAAAGAAGATGGAGATGGTGCACGTACACTACAAATAGGCTGAACCCAGCAGTTTTTAACTACAGCAAGAGAAGTTTAAGCTACATATTAGTATCTGCTCTAATGGTAAAAAAAATGCAAGATGTTAGGGAGATTTTTTAAGTGGGCTATGGGCTATATCTAAGGTTCCTCTTGTTTTTTTCATGGAGTAAGATTCATCTGATCAGATCCTGACACAGTAGATACCACCAGCTGCATGGAAGTCAGACCTCAGTGTGTACTAAGTCCATAGGTTTTACGAGTCCCAGGTAAAATCAAGAATGTTCAGCAAGGAGTTACATCAATCTGGAAATACATCTATAAAAGAGTGTTTCTAAATGAAAAATCTTGCAGGTACAAGAAAGCAGGCCACTGAAGAAATCAGAGAATGTCAGGAAGGCTGTAATAGTAGGTAGAGGAACATACAAAGGTCATTTTTGAAGCATAACATTTTCATATAGATCTGTCACTAGTCATGGCAGATGTGTCTTTCTCCAACATGGGACCTGGAGCCCCAAAGTCTCATCAGGGGGCTAGTTCAGAAACAATATAAAGAAGGGTAAAAAGGTCTGGACTCAAAAACATGGAAAAATAAAACTGAGGGAACATGTTGACAGCATCCTTAAGTGAGACTTTGGCCTAAGTATCACCTGCCAGTTCCATCTTATGCCTTATGAGAGGCAATATTTGAATACTTTTACATCAAAGAGAGCTGACCCAACAGGAAGAGAAAAATACAAAGAAATGGACCAAGAGCAGAATTATTTCAAGGTAAACATAAGGCCAGATTATGGTTTTACCCCTAGAAAGTTACTCAAAGGAGACTGATAAGTGAGTTAATTTGGAAACATCCTATCTAGTACAAGCACTCATTAAGAAAATGATGATCTCTGGCAGTGCGCCGCTGAGGAGAGGAGAGGTGCTGCTCCTCATAGAAGACCTCTTTTAAGAAGCGAGGAAATCGTAGAAATTTTCTTCAGAGAGGGAGTTGTTTTTGATAAGACAGGGCATGGAAACATTCTATCTACACACCAGTTCTGCTGCCCAAGGAAGGAGTCTGATGTCTACAGCATCATTTCAGGGAAGAGCTGAAAATGGATTGAGTTATAAAGCCATGCACCAGCTCAGCAAATAGTTTATGACAGGACACAGGCTTTACACTAATTCAGTAAGGTCTCAAGACTCTTCAGGTTTCATGTGGACTTTTCCCCATCTTCCTGAAGCTTTTTTAGCTTGTTCAACTGTAACAGAGTTTTACTTATGACCACATGGCTATTGCCCAATGTGTTATTCTCTTTGCTAAACTTCTGTTTAGATTTTCATAGTTTGATATTTTAATGTAGATGTAGTAACAAGTAGTAATTCCTTGCAGCTACAAACCGAGGATGATGACATAGTGTAGAGGAACACAAGCGTGAGATGATAACAGAAGGGACACATGATGATACTGGAGACCCTTGAGCTATTAATTTATCAGTGGTCAGTTACTGGTGGTTAACCCTGGTGCCCTGAACAGTGGCATCTCAGGCAACCGCATAGCCAAGACCTTTCTTTCCTCAGAGCCATGATGGGGAGGTGCTGATCAGGTCAATTGGTCCTCCTATAGGCACACAGCTTTTCCCCATACCACAGTCAGCAGCAGAGTGGGAAAAGTGCAACCGTTGTGTTATATTGAGAGCAAGCATCACCCAAACTCAGGTGTCTAAAGAAGGTTCCTTAAGTCTGTGTGGCTCAAAAGTATAATAAGATAATTTTCTTAAGAATCCTGGGCAAATCATTTATCATGACTGGGGCTGTCCTGGGAAAAAAATTGTACTTTAGTCTCACTATTTCACAAAATGACATTTTAACTGGGAACCAGATACCAGCTGGTCTTACCACAAGGAATGTAATCTGTAGTGACAAGTCACTTGGCTGTTTTCAGTTTGTGAACAAATCCTCTTCTCCTAAAAGATGAGGGAAGGTCAGCCTATTTGCTAATACAAGGAGAAGTAGAAGATCTATCAGTAACTTAGTCATCTGATTGTCTATAGTGTCCTTCCAGACATGCATGACAAGGCACAGGAGTAGCACATAGCTAGAGGAGAGAACTAAAAGCAGCCCTGTCAGAGAACTTAGGAAATCAAAAACAGCTACAGATCCGGTGTGCTGAGGAGTTTTGCTTCAGGGAAGAGCAAATGGATTTTATTAGCACATCCAATCCAAGCCTTCTTTGTATCCATGGTCCACACCAAAATTTCACCAACCAGAAACTTATTCAAGCATGGCAGCCCTGCTTGGATTACATTTACAGTACAGTTAGAGGGGCATAAGGAATCTGGCCTTTGACATACGCTGATCTTTTCCTGTGCAACAGCCTTAAGTGGCACAACCTAAAAGTTGCAAATAAATCACGAAGCTGGGAGTGAGGCAATATTTGCATGTGCTGCCTGCCTGCTTCCAGCCTGGCCAGCAACTGAAAGGCAAAAAGCAGAAATAAAGAGCAAGTTTTGACTACTTCAGGATATTTTACCTGAATAAAAACTGTGAGAGGTATCCTAATACTATTTTAATTAGAATGCGATACCAACAGGATTTGAACCACCACCTTTGATACCAAACTTAGCAACTTTATATAGCACATTTGAGTGGAGATAAAAAATTAATGCATTAAATAATTTAGGCATTAGAGAGAGTCCCACGACCATAATATAAACATATTGATGTTGGCAAGAAAACATTTATTATTAATTTTACATAAGAGCTACAAAGTTCCAGGTGCATCTCTTAATTCGTGCCAAACTTTATAGACACATAGAGTTTCATGGTAATTAGAACTTACTTATTTGCATCAATTTACGTTTGCATTAAGAGAAAGAAAAAGGATAAACAAGGAGGATCAATAAATGTTTTCTGTGTATATGTGGCCTGAGAAAGCAGTTTTAATAAATACTGAGCGCTACTATAGTAGATAAGTAGGTGTTCACAATAATACAAAAGGTATTCATTTCCCATGTTTGAAATTGTCATGGCAATGCTCCAGATTTCCTACACAATCCTGAATAAATACCACCTAACATTTATTTTCTTCTGTTCTTGTCTTCCTAGGATGATGACCTCCATCTACAGAAAATCTGGAATAATATGCAAATGCTTACATGTATACATTTGAACACACATATGTGTGATACAGATATACATGCATATCTTCAGGATGTGTATATATGTGCATGGGGGATAAACAAAAGTGTGGCAAGCACCACAACTGTGAGGAAAAAAAGGATGTATATTCTTGTTAATAATCAGTTGGCAAACAGACGTTCCTGAGGTTTCTTCATGGTATGTGTCTTTGAACAGACCTCGTTTTTTGAATACTGCAACTTTAAATGAAGAAATCCCTTCACCTACCCTCATTTATATTCAAAAACAGATATTACAGTAAGTCACTGTGTTTGCTCTCTTCATGATCTAGGCCCAAATTTCCAAACAAAAATTTTTGTGCCAAAATTTTAGACCCCTAAATTTGGAGGGGAAAAACAGCGTCTTTATGTTTGTTATCCTTACTCAGCACTTCCCAGCTCTGAAATAACATAAAGTGAGGCCGAATGGACTGGCCAGCACCGAGCCCCAGTGCCAGCAGCTTCATGGCGCCAAGGAGGCAGCAAGCCCCAGGTGGCACTGGGCCGCAAGGCTGGCTCTGGCACCAGGAGCACGTTGGGCAGGGTGGCACAGCCGGACCTCCTCCAGCTCAGGTGCTACCCTGCCAGCATTCCAGGCAGATCCCACAGTGGCAGAAAGAGATGACGAAAAAAGGGAAAGGAAGGGAAAGGGAAGGGAAGGGAAGGGAAGGGAAGGGAAGGGAAGGGAAGGGAAGGGAAGGGAAGGGAAGGGAAGGGAAGGGAAGGGAAGGGAAGGGAAGGGAAGGGAAGGGAAGGGAAGGGAAGGGAAGGGAAGGGAAGGGAAGGGAAGGGAAGGGAAGGGAAGGGAAGGGAAGGGAAGGGAAGGGAAGGGAAGGGAAAAGAGGAGAGGAGAGGAGAGGAGAGGAGAGGAGAGGAGAGGAGAGGAGAGGAGAGGAGAGGAGAGGAGAGGAGAGGAGAGGAGAGGAGAGGAGAGGAGAGGAGAGGAGAGGAGAGGAGAGGAGAGGAGAGGAGAGGAGAGGAGAGGAGAGGAGAGGAGAGGAGAGGAGAGGAGAGGAGAGGAGAGGAGAGGAGAGGAGAGGAGAGGAGAGGAGAGGAGAAAAGGAAAAGGAAGAGGAAGAGGAAGAGGAAGAAGGAAGGGAGAAGGGAAGGGAAGATGAAACAATAAACAGCAGTGATTCAGTATTAAAAACCAACCAGATTGTTTTCCCTCTGCTTTGCACATATGGTTCCTCTGAGACACCAAAATTAATGAATAATAACAATTTTTTTTTAATAACTATTTCTAATTTTTATACCTATGAAAAAATTAAATGAGAGAACAGTTTTCTGTGGAGATGGGTCCACCAAACCCAGCCAGAATTTTGCAGGGAGTTCATAAATATCTCTGTCTTTAACATGATTCCAGACACTGAAAGCAAAATTTAGACTCAAATTTGATTGCATCTTAATTAATGCCATATTAAGCCAGTGGTTCTTCTAAGCACTGTTAATATTCATAATTCAGAGCTGTGCAGAAATAAAGGAAATGAATGCCTTCCCACAAGATTTTGTTCACCATATATCAAAAAATGAGGCCCTTCTGTGGACCATACAGCGATCTGTTTCATTTTCCTTTGCAACTTACACAGGAATAAATGCCATGTGCTATTCCCAGCAAGCAACCAACGTGGTGATAATACATGAGCTGGCTTCAGCTGGGGTCTTAGTGGTTTTGTCAGGGCACAACACATTTAGCACGACTTACCATGTGAGCTGGAGGACATTACCAACTCAGTGAGACCACCTGGCTGCTGGATTATAGCACATATACCTAGAGGAGCAAGTGGGGTGAGCGAAGTATGCCAGCTCTATAGCAGTGCCCAAAGGGCATACCAAAATCTTTGGACAAGGCAGATTAATACTTTGCTGCCCGAGCCAGTACCTGCTTGCTGGAGGTTCTCATCATCTGCCTTTAGGATGCAGTAGAATCGTTGTGTTGTGCTAGCCAGACACCAGGATAGCCAATACTTTTGTCCAAATAACCATGCTATTTAGTTTCCCTGTGCCTCTGCTCACTTTATTGAAGACAAGGACAACAGGTTGTTGCTTTCAGGATTTCTCCTCCCAAACTCTCTTCTGCCTTGCTCCACGTTTGCAAATGGCCCAGTAGTACTGGAGTCTAAGCACTGCTGTAATAATAGAGCCCTTGGGAAAGGTATCACTTTCATAGCTGCAGGTGTTGAAATACTCACCCTGAGATCTCAGCCTCATTAGTGCTGCTCGCCAGCCTCCTTATTATTGAAAAAGTTGTTACAAAGCTCAACCTATGTGAAAGAAGTCAGGCTCCAATTCGGATGTATATCAGCCTCCCAGAAGCACCACCACTTTTGGCACAACCCAGCTGTCAGTCTTAGTAAAAAGGCCAGGAACTGAAAAGGTTGGAGATTGAATCTACTGGGCCCTACAAAAGGTCATTCAAGGTCAAATCGGGGTGGCAATATGGGGAAACTGGCTGTGCTGGAGCTCCTCTGGTGCCCGTTCTGCAAGGAAAACTACAGTCTTTAGAGCTGTCACCTTCCTTCACAACCACTAAATTCAGACAAACATTTTTTAAAAAAACAATCTCAGAAAAAGTTAAACTAACAAACTCTAAATAGGGGAAGGTGTTAAATTATGTGTGGCCTCATTCTTGTGCTCTCCTTGACAAACAAAATGTGGCCAAAAGGGAATTATAAACTGTGATGCTGGTAAACATTTCTCAGACTCTTTATTTCAGATTCCTTATAAAAGAGTTGATACCCTGGATATATAGGTATGCTGTATGATACAGACCATGAGTAGAAGGGAGAAGAGCGATTCTCTTCTCTCTACACACACACACACACACACACACACACACACACACACACAAACACATATGTACGCACATTCCCATTGAAATGAATGAGCCCATTCATAGAAACACAAGTTCTGTTGGTTTATTAGGCTTGGAACCAAGTCACACCATCTCAACCTGCCAGAGTTAAGTTGCACACACCAGAAAAATGTCTCACCTGCAGTACCTGTCAGCCTATTTCATATTAACATAAATGCTACAATTTCTGCTATCTGTGAACCAAATACTGAAGGTCTTACCCCACCGTGAAAATGGGCAAAATGATCTTTTCTGCCCTGTATCAAAGTTGCTGGACTCACCCCCGCCTCAGGAGGCAGGCAGTGTTTCCCGCAGGAATGACTGCTGTGGGGAGGAGGGACATTCCTTGAGGTTCCCCTTTCAGAGACTTCTCAGAATCCCTCCCTCTGGGTGGGTTGGCATCTCCTCTTCCAGCAGGAGCAAATGGCCTATCTCCCACAGGGTCTTTACTTATCAATCATAGGTCATGGGCAAGTTGCCTCCAGCTGTCTTCTGGCCCTCAGTAGCTCTTCCCGCTGTGGTCTTCAGTCCTACTCAGCAGTGGAGGTGCTGGGAATAATCTCCGCTCTGCTTCCAACTGTCTGTGCACTGCAACAAGAGTCTCACAGTGCTCTGCCAAGCTGATCAGTCTTTGAAGGTGAAGTCCGAAATACCACACGTTCCATACCAAGTCAGAATGTAACGACAGCTATAATTAAAGCCATTATTAATGTAAATACATGAAATCATAATAAGAACTAAAAGGTCCAATGGAGTATGAAGTTATGCCTTGCTTCCTCTGGCACAGCAGACTTCTGGCTCCTGCCAAAAGATGGGACAGCTACTCATTATGGCTCATTTGCAAGCTGAAGACCTACAGCCTAAGTGTGCTGCCTTTGTATCCTGTGTCACACCCTGTTTTTCACCAGTCTATTGGACCAAAGCCCACCAGGACTAACATACAGCTGATTAAACCAATATTTTACTGCAAACCACTTACATTCATACATATCTATTTCTGGCCCACTGCTGTAATGTTAGGCAGAATATATCTTTTATGTCTATCGTCAGTTATTTAGCTGTATCACCCAACAAAACTGTCTCACAAGAATCAGAATAATAGTAAAAAGCTCTTAGACTTCTGTCCTGGGCTTTTTCTTCCTAATCAATACATATGAGGGCTGCAACGAAAGTAATATCTCCTGTTTTATTATGTTGGCCTATGATGTCAGAAGCTGATGTTGGAGGTATGTCAGTAGAGGCTAACCTTACCACCAATATTCCATTACATTTTGTTGCTGTGAGACAGATGGCAGCAGAGGGGTAGTCTGATAAAATGGCATCTGACATAGAAGCATGTATAAAGCAAAGGGGTATCACTGAAATCTTCCATGCAGAAAAAACAGCATCCATTGACATTCATTAATGCTTTCTGGACATTTATGGAGACCAAACAATGGATGTGAGCACAATGAGGCAGTGGGTGGTGTATTTCAGAAGGGAAAGAATGACATGAAAGACAAGCCATATTCCAGATGGCCATGCACAGATGTCACACTACAAAATGAAGAGTGTATCAATCAGCTCATCGTGAAATTTGTACCAGGTTGTATTATCAATACAACTCTTTCCTACACCTTGATCTTTATTTGAAGCATATGTAGCAAAACTTAAGAAACCCTTCAATACTACTGTTTGTTTAAGGTCAAAATAAATCTCTTCATTCCTTTTTTTCCTCTAGGAATTCGTATCAACTTCCATGACTATTTTCCACATACGTTTTAATAACTACTTAGGAGTCATGATTCTTGAAAGAGGATATCATGATAGTAGCTCCCCTTAAATTAACGGTGGTGTGGAATGTGCTGTTCTTTAAAGAGTGTGTCTACATCACCAAATTTCTTCCAGGTTCAGATTCAATTTACAAATCATCCACTTGTAGTTAAAGAAAAAGAAAAAAATAAAGTGGGCTGTGAATTCTCTGGAGTGTTTGCAAGGCCATTTTCAGTAACAGCAATAAGTGGTTCGCAGTCGATTTCAGCTAATAAAATAGTAATAGCTAAGGCCTCCCACAACTAAGACATGAAGTCTTTACAACCATGCCAAAGCCTCCTTCTCTATCTGAGCTTATTAACTCTAATTTCCTGTTAGCATCTACTATGCATAAACCAATGTTCTCTAGCTGTGACAACTCTACTGCAAGAAGATTATACCAAAATCTTCCATAGAGCAAGAAATGGACAACAGTTTTGTGCATTCCATCCTCTTAAATTAGTTCCTTTTACACCTTATATTTTTTATTAAGGTCAGATAGTGCCACCATTTAGGAACATTCTCTATTTACTTACTCAGACAGCAGCTTAAGGTTCAGTTGTCCTAATGCAATCCATCATTCTACTAAATCTACTATTTATTTGTCAACTACCCTGGTTTCACTGCTACCTATATGCCTTGCCAAACAACCCTTTCTCTCAGGTGTGTTCATCATGTTTCAGAAAATTTACATTTTGTTGTCATCACACTATCCCAACAACTCTGTTTCTGTTCCAGGATGATAAGCCATTCTAGTTATTTTCTTGTAATATTCCAGTTTATTTTACCATCTTTCTTAGATTAACATATCATCTATGGAGTATCAGTTCATTCCGTACCATCAAAACTTTGTTGCATTTCCTGATGAAATAAATAAAGTGCTGAACACAACCTAAATGAAAGTATGAAGAGACAAGATTTTCTCAGTAGTACATTGAAAATACACAAAACATATGCTGGGATTTTCTGGAGCCATTCCCTTGAAACTACTGATACATTCAGCACATAAAAATGTCTGGTATTAGGCAACTTCCCTGAAAGTGATCTCCTAACAATTACTGTGATCTTTTTATTATAATCTTTTTTGTGTTGTTGTTGTTGTTTATTCAGTTCTTCTGGCCTATGCAGATGCGAAACATACTGTCCTCCTTTTCTTATCTATAGATGAACAGAGAATGTACCCACAGTTCATTCCTATGCATTTTATGATTCATGGAATAATAAACTCACCCTGCTCGTTTTTTTAGGCTCTTCCTTAAGAGGAATGGAATTTGAATAGGAATAGGAACAGGTGGGAGGTTGACTCTCCATTCTGATGTGTGTTCTGCTTTTTCCCTGGCTGATGCCCTCTAACACTTTCTCAGGTCTATTGTCCTGTCCTCCCCAGTGAACACATCTTCTCAATGGGAACAAAAGCTTAATACATTCTCTGTTATATAATGGGTACTCTTCTTCAGAAGGTTAATACAGACTGTTTCTGTCCATTTTATTAGCCATTGTGTTAACTTTAGTTGCTATTAGCTTACCCCTATAAGCCTCCCTTACTCTCTATTATCTGCTTCTTGTCAGGAGGATAACATTATTTCAATCAACACACCATCATGTGCACCAGTATCCAATTTAAAATGAATAAATGTCTTACTTGCTTTCAGGATGATAGTCCATTCATCTTCTGATGAATTGCTCTTATGAGGAATCCCCCAGAGCAAATGGTGCTGTCATTGATCTCCTCTAAGCTTCTTCTTACAAACTATTTTGCAGTGATGTAATCCAGCACATATCTTTTTTCCAGTTTACGGTTTCTACTGTTTTTCCCACAGGCTGCTCTCATAGAACTGCAATAATGTCTTCCACAAGCATCTTTATTTGCAGTATTTTAGATTCTCCACTATATCCTCCCCTTTATTCTAAACTAAGGAACCTGTTAGTTTGACAATATTTACCTTTTTTGTCAACTGTTAATTCTTGCGATTTGTCTTATTTTCAGCTGGGATGGAATCGTGTTCTTTAGACTGTCTGATATGATGCAGTGTTTTGGTTCTAGGAAAAAAACAATGTTGATAACACACTGATGTTTGTAGGTGCTACTAGGCAGTGTTGTATACAGCAAAGGCTGCTTTCAGCAAAGGACCTAAGGGGCTGGGGTGGAAAAGAATTACGACAGCTGACTTGAACTGGTCAAAGGGTATTTCATACCATATGACATCATGTGGAAGGAGTTTTGAATGGGGGAGGAGTTCATCTCTCTTCTGCTGTTCAGTGGGATAGCTAGGCATCACATGGGGGATGGTAAGCTATTGATTGTGTATTGCTTTTTATATACATTCATTTATATATATAGAGAGAGAGGGAAAGAGAAATAACTACTATACTTTCCTCTACCTTAGTAAATAGTTCTATCTCAACCCACGAGTTCTACTTTTTTTTCCTGATTTGCTCCCCCATTCCACTGGGAAGGTGAGAGTGAGCGAATGACTGAGTGAATATGACTGTCACAGGTTTCACCTTCTTTTCTATTCTCTTCTCCTTACAATATATATATTTATTTACTTCAATATTCTGCAGTAAAATACTCCAGTTTTACCATTACTTCCGACTGACAAAGTAGCTGGAAACAAAAGAAATTTACTGGGATGTAAGTAACACCTATTGTGAGACACATCTATTATCTTCTATCTGACCTTTTATAAGCAGATAAAGAGTATGGGGTCATTGAGGTCTTCTAATGTGATGCTCTGCACATCCAGATTTTTCTCTGCTGTGAAATTTTCAATAGCTTCATTTTTCTACTTGGCACACTTTCTGCATTCCTTTTTATTCCTAGTATCATCAGGTACCTCTTGGTGCTTAATTTGTACACGGGAAGTTGACCTGGTATCCTGCTCGTTTTCCATCACTGTGCATAGCTATACCAACTCTGCAGTCTTCAACTAGATCAACCACCTGGAACCCCTCACCTTTACAGACCAGAGATATAATCCCTGCCCTGTGGCTTGCCAGCACAGTGGTTCACAAGTGCCACACTGACAAGGATGACATCTTGAAAGAGTTTCTAAGGCACTGAGGTTGCTTTGCTGCCTCAGGGGATTACAGAGCCTGAAGCCATATTAAATGTTGAACAGATTTCTCTCTCATACACTAAGGTTTCTCACAGACACTGAATTTGTCTTCTGTCCAAAGCTCACGGAGTAAGTTTCCAAAATGGGGAAGCACTCTTTCTTCCCTAAAGTTAGTTTCCCTACAATGGAAGATGCTTCTCCTCTTCTTACCTATCTTACCAATTGCTCCAGGATCAGAGCAATTCCTCTCATCATTTCCTAGGTGTGAAAGTCATGTAGCACATGTTCAGCAAATCCAGCCGTTCTTGGAAAGACTGGATTTGTTACACATGCAGGGTGCAGATGGTCTGCATACAGCCAGTAAATGTGCTGCTCTCAAGATGCCCAGGACTTAGCACATCTGTTCCAGGATCAGTGCTACAGTAATAAATTTTAAAAAGCAAATAAACTCACACCTTTTGTATATAAGAGAAGCAGGCAAATGTCACAACACATAAATTGAAGCTAGAAAACATAATTTCCCTCTGTTCATCTTTGACTACATCTTTATCAGAAAGTTCATGGCAACACCAGTCTTGCTGCTTCATGCTCTAGCTTACCCATTCGCAGTATTATAGGTCTCTGGTTGTGATGAGCAAGGCTCAAACTACCCACTTGGCCCAAGCAGGTCATCACCTACCTGGAAATCCATTATAAATAAGGACAGTCTTCCAGATTCCAAGTGGTTAAAATTGCCAAAAGACACAGGGTCACACAGAATCACAGAATTGTGAGGGTTGGAAGGGACCTCTAGAGATCATTGAGTCCAACCCCCTGCTAAAGCAGGTTCCATACTGTTGATTGCACAGGTAGTCATCCAGATGGGTCCAGTCAGAAGGGCATCATCTGGAAAAAAACTCAGCACAACATAGCAGAGGCAGAAAAAAATATATAGAGGGAGAAAATTATTTAAAATTACATTTTTTCTGAACAGACAGGGAGTCTGAATGTGCTGTACACCACAGTGATATGGAAGGTGATACTGAAATACCTTCAATATAAACATCATACACAGGCATATCTGCAAATTCATAAAAGGTCTGAGGCTGCTGCAAGAGCTGATCCAGTAAGTAATGATGCAAATTATAATCTATTTGTCTCCCACCTACATAAACAAATCTGTCTGTATATATTAACAATATCAGGGTAACTGAGAAAGATGTATCACCAGCCCACGAGCTACCGCCAAGAGGTAAGATGTACTCTCAGATTTTATTAAGTCACATAGGAATATGAGGCACTTAACAAGCTAAAGCTGAATCTGAAATTAGACCATGATAATATCACCTTTATGGAAAGGCCCAATGAATTAATAACATCGTAATCTAATAATTTTTTCCACATTCTCAACACAACTGGTTTTGACTGAAATCCTTACAAACCGCCAGCAAATACTATAAAATGGTGTAAGGATTTATAGAAAAGTTTTCATCTTCTGTGTTCACTCATACTTGATACATTTTTAAAATAAATGCTGCTAAATCTTTGGTCTTCCCACTGTGTAAATTCAGTAGGATTTTCACATCAGGGCTGGTCTATCATCTGTTTATGGATTATTGAACTTTTGCCGGGGAATAAACTACTTGACATAGTTAAACTATCCCCCTCCAAATTCCATGTTTTCAATATAAGCCCTGAAGATCTTCAGATTCCAAGAGGAGCGGTACTATTGCAGACCAACAAAAGGCCCATCTTTACTCAGATTCAGGGCTCTGGAAGCACTTCTCTTAATCCAAAACAAGAAGTCAGATTGAATTTTTATCCCAACCCTGAACAAATCCATCACTTTAAACCTTCATGACTTAAAATATTAATAGTTTTTTTCCCTTTTGAATTTGGCAAGATTCTCCCAAGACAATGAGGAAGATGATTGTTTCAAGTTGGACCTTCATAGGTAATCGTGTCCTGAAGAAAACAAGAAAGTTGTTTTACTGGCATCACTGAAAGTGCATTGTGGTTACATCAGCTGAAGATATAAACATCTACTTAGTAAACTTTAAAGTAATAAAAACGTGCCTACAGTTGTTGTTTTAATTTTAAACTCTATTGGCTGTCCAAGTGTGCAATTGTAAAAATGACTTAAAATAATTTCCAAATATCAGTTTTTCAAAACAGATTTGTCACAAAACTGAAATGACACGTGATCATTCTTACTGCCAGTTGATCAAATGAAATAAAATCTGACTGATTGAAAATTGGATTATTACAGAGGTTTTTTAATCTGCTGTGTAATAAATGAAAGAATAATTTGTATTCCCATCTTGGTTACCAGGAAAGCTTCTGACAAGTTTGGAGCTAAAGGCTAGGGACACCACAATGGAAGTTTGCAGATTTGTCAATTGTTTTCACTCTGAAAGATTTCTCAGAGTTTGGTTTCAAGAGATTTTTTATTTATTTTTTTTTAAGACTAGATTTTGAAGTACATAGTATGGAGAGCCTTGTTACCATCTCCTGTGGAGAGAGAGGAGGGGATCTCATCAGTCATACTATCACCATTCTTATTACTAGCTTTCCAGGAGAATAACACTTCAGCAATTTTGGAAGTAATGATACAGTATTACTTGAACCTTCTCATTCCACAATGAAGTACCCTGAACAATACTGTTCTGGGGCCATTCTTCTGAAAATACATAGAAGCTAAAAACTATTACTGCTTGTAAAAGCTGGCAGTTGTAGCAAATAGAAAGCACTTACTAGCCAAAAGCACTGTGATCGCATTCACACATAGAGATAACTGCCCATGCAGCACAAGCATGCACAAGCTCATTGAAAATTCCTTCTTCAGAAGAGCCCAAATTAATGGGGTGGTTATGATCAACACCAAGCACTGTCCCTATACTTGCCAGCATTCTTACAAAAAATAGGCTACCATGCTTCCCTATAGCTTTCACTCAATACAGAATTTGAAGGATTGAGGGATCCTGGGAAATTTCTAATTAAATACAATAGATTAGGAGGTCTATGGTATTACAGTTTAGTTTGGCCATCCATCAACATTTCATAACCCTAAGCACGTTACTTTGACCAGCCATGTAAAATGTGAATGAACTAGAACGTTGACAAGGTTGAGCCCCAAGAGAGAGGGAAATTGAGAGAAAGAGAAGGAAGGGTGGGAAAAAAGCTTAGTGAAAAGAGCTCTGAAAGAAGAAATAGAATTACACTAATGTTGGCAAATAAGATAAATGGATATCAGTATTGCAAGTTTTCTTATCTTTATCTGTTTGGAAAGCAGATTTTCTATCAGAAGAGTAAAGCTGTCTCTCTTGCCCTCAGATCAAGATATGCTAAAATTCAAAATGATACATAATAAGGAAAGATAACCAGCCTTCCAGTACCAAAACAACTCCTGAAAAATTAGTCTTAGGTCTCAGTTCTGCCCTCAAGGTGTTTTTTCTGAATATCATGATCAGATGTGTTATCACCAGAAAGGGAAGTCAAGTCAGCTCTCATGAGGCTGGGGCCATAGGCCACCTCTATGCAGCATGCGGTAGCAAGAGAGAGAAGTATATGGATGTCCCGAGGCCCATAGAGAGAATTTTACTTCCATTGACCAAAATGTCTTTTCATGTCACATTTATACCACCTCCAGTAGAGAGCCACAATCCAGCCCTAAATCAGCATGCAAGACAACAGGTTTTCTCTAGTAAACGTCTTGATGATCTACAGTTGGCAACCTGATCTGGGAAAAAAAAAAAAGTTTCAGTAGCTGTGTCTCTCTTCTCCATAAGCACATCAGAAAACCCCAGCTGAGCCCTGAGTTTATGCAACACCCAGTTCAATAGCCTCAATAGAAAAAATATTCAGCCTTATTTGTCCCTAATTCCTTCCAAGTGAACAGGGAATGGTCCTCAGGCACGAGGCCTATAAGCAACAGGTATTTTTTGACTATGGTAGACTGCCCTCACTTACCTTCTTTCCTGGGTCCCTCTAAAGCATGTAGATGTTCCCTTGTGGCCTATATGGGGTCCAGAACAGGCTCAGCCAATCCAACAATTCTGAGAAACATTGGCCTATTATTCTTTTGTGTTAAATCCAATAGTGCCAACCCATGCCATTGCCAGTGCTCCTGTACGGTGGATCCTGTATGATAGTGGATTGGATGCAGCCTGCAGTCTCCTCTGCCACTAATAGAAGCTACTTGGCCCATCCAACTAGCACAGTAAGGCAATACTATTTTATGACATATGGAAAAAACTAAACACAGGAAAAGTATGATTTAATGAAAAGTGATTTCTGGAGTGCCGCTACAGATGCACTCAGCTGCATCACATAAATTGTAAGGAAAGACTCTGGATTTTTGTGCTTTATTTTGCTTTAGGGCTTTTTTTCTCAGCCTGCTGGATTTTCTCAGTACAGGCTTTTGCTGCTTCAGAGAGATTCTGAACGTATGTCTCCATGTTTTTTTCTTTCTTGTGTATAAGTTAATTGCTATGAATGCAGAGAAGTCTTTTTTTTTTTTTTTTTAATAGACCTTTATTTTTAATACTAATATTTTCTTGTATCTATCAGCAGTATGATTGATGTTTCATTGTTGGCCTCAGCAGCTTTAGGAGGTGGAATTTCCATCTTCAGAGGGCTACATCTACTAGTGTGAAAGATTTAAGACATCCTCTGCTATAGAAACAAGTGGAGACTGCCTTTTATGCCATTTCCAGGAATCAAATCATATTTCAGCCACACATATGCTGATCTGTTATCTTGAGACATTTTTTTTCTAAGAATTAATGGTTTGTGTATGACCTTCAGACACACATTTTTCATTGCAGAAGGCTTATTTGAAGAGCGTGACAATCAGCCAGTGTTTATCAGTGCCCTACCTGTCCACCTGTACAGTGTGGGAGGTTTCTGTAGCTAGGTCACTGATCACATCTACAATGGGCATACCATAAGTATACTCCAACAGTCGCAGATTAGGAGAGCCCCACACGGTTCTTTGTTGCTCTTCTGCATTTCCATATTGCCTGGCAGCAAGCTTACTGGCCTGAAGCAGATTAAGGATTTCTTATGTTCTCCTGGGATGCCATTTTATCTCTTTGTCTAAGTTTCCCCACCTGTAAAATGTGCTATATTTCCTACTAAAGAGCATTGTTGTCATTAGTTTTAAATGTTCGAGTAGCATTCTGAAGTTGAAAGGTTTAGAGCAGTAGTTCCTGGCTAAAATTTACAGTGAGAGACTGTAGAAGGTATCTTGCAGCTCTGAGCAGCAACTGAGAAGCACTTGAAGTAGCCATAAGGAGGGTGAGGTGATATGTAGTAAGAGAGCAGGTCCCTGAGCACAGATACATCTCACAGCTGGAAATATATTTTCATGACATTTGGAATCACTTTAGTGCATTGTATGCAAGTATTTATACTTTTTAAAAGAGAAAATTTCCTAAAACACAGCATTATAAAATTCCAAATAAGTATAAATTATTGTCCCTATTTACAAGGTAATTTTCTGCTGTACTTGTTAAGCTCTCTATGCCTTTGTTAAACATTAATTACAAAATCAGAAGTAATAGAGCTGATATATATGTATATTTAATTAATCCTACAACATGTATTACAGTCATCATGACCAAATTCTAGAAATTAGTCATGGCATGGTGACTGTGGAGTGGGGAGTTGTTCGAGATTCTGACACTTAAACTTAGGCATTAATAACGTGGATGGCTACAGAAGAACAGTGTCCATCTGCTCAACAAGGAGACCCATGGTTTAGTCATCTGCCTTTTTGAACACTCTTGTGTGTGCTAGCTGCCTCTTACAGGAGGCAGAGTAAGAACTTCTCACATGCAGAAATGAGTAAGCCCCTAAGTATCTGCTCTAAACTCAACTGAATGAACTAGACATCCACCCATTTCACTGGGACTCTTGGGCTCAGAGCTAACAGAAACCTGTATAGTCAACATCTGTATGGAAGTCAACTTGTATCCCGCTCCAAAACATAACCATTTCCTGAGGCTAAAGCATATTATTGTTCACCTAAGCTATGTTTTCCAAAAGTTTTGTTTTCTGGCCTTTGTTTAAGAGCTAGTGGAATAACTGTCTGAGCACTGTTCCTGATAGTTACAAACCATCCCTTTTATATTAAGGGTGCTTTAACCAATTGCTCTGAAGAACTGTATCAGGTAGCAAGAGTGCAGGGGGCCCAGTGGGCAGTGTTGAGAATTGCTCCTCGGTGTCTCCTTCTAGAAGAAAGTGTTTGCAGAGTTAGGCTTTTGCTATTGATGCCATTTTCATGTGGTTTTTTTTTACAGTATGACAGAAAAGGGGAGGAAGGAAAGGAGGGGCACCACTGCCATTCTCCATGGCAAGAAGGGGAATCCAAAAGAGGGGCAGGTCATAGCATAACAAGAATTACGAACCAGAATGAAAGCCTATTTTGATATGATACTGTCTCCTATCTGCTGACACAGATATTTATTAGTACAACAGACAGACTTAGTTTTGTTGGTTTTTTGTTTTTTTTTGGACAATCTCTAAATCTTTTTCCTGTAGTGAAGACCTGTCTTAGCTAAAGGATGGTAAGTCTTTGAGTTCTGAGCATCCTACAGCTATCAAGCGGTTCAAGAGTTGTTGCCGTGTTAGCTCTGTGTCACTGTTTGGACTGAGAATTTGCTCATTAGATGTTAGAAGTCTCCAGAAACAAGCTGTAGCAGAAACAAGCTTCAACACTGGCACAAACGGGAAAGAAAGTGGTGGGAGAAATAGCTAATGATTTCTATCCAAATATGTGCTCAGTAGAAGTAAGTGGTGATATTTTTCAGGCCTGCAGGAAAACCCAGAGAAAAAGGCAAGGGGGGGGGGGGGGGGGGGGGGGGAGAGGGAAGGGAAGGGAAGGGAAGGGAAGGGAAGGGAAGGGAAGGGAAGGGAAGGGAAGGGAAGGGAAGGGAAGGGAAGGGAAGGGAAGGGAAGGGAAGGGAAGGGAAGGGAAGGGAAGGGAAGGGAAGGGAAGGGAAGGGAAGGGAAGGGAAGGGAAGGGAAGGGAAGGGAAGGGAAGGGAAGGGAAGGGAAGAAAAGGGAAGAAAAGGGAAGAAAAGGGAAGAAAAGGGAAGAAAAGGGAAGAAAAGGGAAGAAAAGGGAAGAAAAGGGAAGAAAAGGGAAAGAAAAGAAAAGAAAAGAAAAGAAAAGAAAAGAAAAGAAAAGAAAAGAAAAGAAAAGAAAAGAAAAGAAAAGAAAAGAAAAGAAAAGAAAAGAAAAGAAAAGAAAAGAAAAGAAAAGAAAAGAAAAGAAAAGAAAAGAAAAGAAAAGAAAAGAAAAGAAAAGGAGAGAGCAGAGGCTTGCTGTACAAAAAGAGATTATTTTTGCTCCTCAGATTTTTTTTTTTTTTCTGGATTTACAAACACCAAGGAGCAAAAAGGCACTGAGTACTCTTCTGCCCCCAAAGAATCTATAGTTCTGTCAAGCAGCACAGGCCACTCTTTCCTCTAAGGGTCACAAATCCCTTATTTTGCAGATGTCTCTCAGAGAATGCCAAAGGATGTGAAAAACTGCATGCAGAAACACAGTTCCTGACTGAATACATATCTGAGGAGGCCCTAAAATGAAAGCTACTCGAGGAAGTGTTCTTTCTCCATAGAAGGAGGAGTTAGGTTTGCTGGTGGATGAAAAGCTGGACATGTGCTTGCAGCCTCCTGTATCAAAAGAGAGGTGTCCAGCAGCAGGAAAGAGGGGATTGCCCCCCTCTGCTCTGCCTTCATGAGGCCCTATCTGGAGTACTGCGTTCAGTTCTGGAGCCCTGAGCATGAGAAGGATGCAGAGCTGTTGTAGAAGATCCAGAAGAGGGCCACAAAGTTAATCAAAGGGCTGGAGCACCTCTCTTATGAAGAGGGGTTGCAGAAACTGGGCTTGTTTAACTTGGAGAAGAGGAGGCTCCAAGGAGACCTCATTGAGGCTTTCCAGTACTTAAAGTGGAGTTTATAGGAAAGAGCGCAGCTGTCTTTTTACATGGGTAGATGACAACAGGACAAGGGAGAATGGCCTTATACTAAAAGAGAGGAGATTTGTGTTAGATGTTAGGAAGAAATTCTTTACTCAGAGGATGATGAGGAATTGGCACAGGTTGTCCAGAGAAGCTGTGGATGCCCCATTCTTGGAGGCATTCGAGGTCAGGTTGTCACTCACCCGAAAGCCTGACCTGGTGCATGACAATCCTGCCTATGGCAAAGGAGCTGGATCTTGATGATCCAACTTAAGCCATTCTATGATTCTATGAAATTTTCCTGAGATAGCATAGCATGACCAATTACTAACAAAGAAAGATCACCATTTTGTTTAAACCTCACCTATTTGCAGGGGAGGAGGGGATTAGCACAAATATTAGACCTAAGATACTTCTCAGCCCACCACACATCTTAGTGGGATGTCAGAAATCTCCAACAGCAACAGCATTGCAAAGGAACTGCTGATAGCTCCTCAAATGCATAGATTATTCTATTTTTGATGATATGCATATGTCAATCTCAGAGCAAAATTGAGCCCTTAGGGCAAAATTCTCCTCTCAGATCTGCACATCAATGGGAGTTCCCCTCATGTATGAAGAACAGACTATTGGAGTTGAGAGCTGCTGTGTAGGTCAGAATGGAAAATTTTGTCTGTTGTGTTTATTTTTGAAATAGTAAATTTAAAACATAAATGTAATTTTCTTTCGCAATAAAACATTTAAACAAAATCTAAATCTGGCCTACAAGCATCACCGAAAAAAAAATACCATGCTTGCAAATGTAAGCAAATATTTAACTCTGAGTATTTGGCGGGAAAGAGGAGGTACAAATATGTCTTCAGAAAAGGAAAAAAAAAAAAAAATGAATACATTAAATCCTTCACCTACAATGGTGAATCTCTTCAAAATGAAAACACTATTATAACACACTCACTGGGGACAAGATGCTTGAAGGATCAGTTTTGTGTAGTCCTTCATAAGGTAAGAAATCACATTCTTAGTGACTTCAGGTTTTTACAGACTGCTTGGGCACTTACATAAAGAAGAAAAGCCATATTTCTCCTAACTTTCCATGAAGCACCTCCAACATATATCGTGGATTTCCATTTTCTGGAGGGGTCAACAAAGAGGAAGGATCTCTAATCTAAAGTAGCCGCTCAGGAACATGAGTGCAGTCTTCCCTTCTGCACGGACCAATTTTGCATGTAAATTTTGGGTCAAATGTCACAAAATGTGCATGTGGAAAGAAAGTAGCCAGACAAGGATTTAGTCTCGGAATTGCTGCCAAAGTGTGTATGTGAGCCAGATCTGCATTCGCTTTACACATGCTTTTATTTGCATGCTTCTTTAAATGATAAAATTAACCCTTTTGTAGATAAATGGTACAGAAATTATGCCTCCTTTTAATTCCTAATTAATTTTCTCTAATTGCTGACTAGAAAATTAGCAGCTATTAAAATAATGTTTCCAAGTGTAGTTTGTATGTCCTATACTGATATTTGGGTGCGTGTGAACTTCACCTGGAAATCTGAGGTTGCTGTTGTCAGTTTGTAATTCTGGCAGTCTGATTTAGAGTTCAAAGACTTTCTCTCTTGCTTCTGCTGTTTTGTCCCTTTCAACATCTTCTTGCTTGAACACTCCTATACTCATTAGTCACTATAGAGATCATTAGCACACAGCTTTGACTCTCTGTAACTGCTGTAAACAAAGGCATAAAGTGTTTTCTCATGTTTCCTCATTGCATTTTCAGAGACAGCAATATTCAGGAGAGTAAAAGACTTACAGCTTCAGATGGATAAAGTACAAGCAAAGCAGCAGTCAGGGACAACACCTAAGGCTTTGGAAAGACAGCATTAGTTTGAATTATTAAAAAGAACCAACCTAAATTAGTAAGTCTGCTAATGCGCCTTTAGGAACCACATACCCTAACACAAATGTTTACGAATTAGGTAAGCATTTAAGTACCAGTTAAATAAATATTCAGTTATAACCCGTTCTGCCTGTGGACATATAGTTAGAAATCTTTGTTTTTCTGATTTAGATACCGTGGATATCAAATGGAAACAAGGATAGCTATAAAAATTTTGCATTCTACTTACACTTGAGAAATGTTACCCTTTCTTTTTTTGTTGTTGCTAGTGGCTTTCTGGGAAATATTTCTTGGACAGTTTTTTAACCATAAGCTGAGAAGGGTGTTTATTTGCAGCAGTAATCACTGCTGAGTATCAAAATTAACTTAATATTCATTAGTCGGACGATGAGAGTATTTCGTAACTTGGCTTGTAAAAATTCGTGCAATGAATTATTGAAAAGCCATTATTGAAATAACCTCTTCTTTTCTAACATGGCTGCTTGTGTTTCCCAGATGAAATACAGCATGTATCTGTTGCTATAGCTACAGTCAGTTTCTGAAATAAACATTACTTCTTTCTCATTCCTATGGCCATATACAAAAAGCTAAACTCTGTCATCTTTTTCAGCCATATGCAATGTAGGTAAGGCAATCAATTTCAATAATAATTTTATTAAAGATGAAAAAATGCATTATGTCAAAACATAAGCATATGAGTGGTGTGAAATATGGTAATTCTCAAAGTTTATAAACACAAGATGGCATGTACATGTACAGACTTTAAAGAAAGAGTAACTTTTCTGGGACTCCTGTCAATATCTAAAACATGGATAGGAGGAGTTTAGCAAGGTGTGGGAGGAGGGGGAAGGTTTTAAATAAAAAGCAGGTTCCCTGGTGCACGCTTGTTGTATCCCTTGGATTCTAGCCTCGTGCTTTCCTGAGCCTTGGAAGAGAAACCTCTATTGCATGGATGAGCAGAGTCAGGTAATTTCATTTGAAGAAAGGACAATCCTTTTTAACCTTGTGCTCCCACAGCACAAAGAGTTTGTGTACTCTTCAGATGTCTCATTTACAGTTTCCAAAAACAACACTCAGTTGGAGGAACTTGGGAGTCCGCTCATGAGGCTTAGTGTTGTCCTGTTCATGCCAACGTAGGCTCATCTAGCAGACCTGAAGTATACACACTATTGCAAGGAAAACATACCAAACTTCTGTCAGTAGGGAATAAACTAAATATTCAGAGATTGTTTTTCTGTCACCTCTAATGCATGCAAAGCATGTAATTAAAGACTACAATTAAATGACATCCCAGAAAAGAAATCACAAACACACGAACAAATGAGAAGACAGAGAAAGCACCACACAAGTTTCATTTAGGCCCACTGCCAACTAAGATTAGGGATACAAAGATACAGATTCCTATAGCTCAGTCCCAAAGCAAGGGCCAGGAGTGTGTAGGATATAAAACAGCATTTGTCCTGTACCCTCAGCAGAACCACACTGAAGTGTGAAACCAGTTATCAGCCCTCAAAATGTTGTATAAAATATGTGGATATTCTAAATACTTGCTTTTTTTTTTTTTTTTTTTTTTTAAATAACCCTTCCTCAAAGCATAATCAACACAGAGAAAAGTAGGCCATATCAGCTCCCAAGAGCACAAGCAAACAGATATGCCCTAGAGCATATCCTAAGGGACAGAGGATTAGAACTATTTTGGACCACTCCAGACATAGTCTTTCAGGATGGTAAGTACTGAGACGTTCATGGCTTTAAATACATGAAGCAACATATTCAATAACAGTAGAACACAATCGATCAACTACCATTTGCCTCAGAAGGGCAACTCCCAAATAGAAACTACATTTGAGTCAAAATAAGATGCAGTTCTACTTGTAATACATTATGATATTCTGCAGTAGTTTACAGGTCCTTGCTAGAAGTACTCTTCCTTCAGTTGCCTAAAGTCACTTAGATCAAGAGGATAAAATTTTCTAGGCCATACAAACTTCACAGTTGAGACTAGTCTAGCTGATGGCATGGCTGTACTATGCTGAATGATAACACTGAGGCTGCAGCTGCTCTTTCAAAATTCAGCATTGATCTGACAGGAAGGGTCTTCTATCACCGTTTTTCCAAAACCTCTGTGAAAACTTGTGCAATTTGATTTTTGCCTGTTTATAGAAAGAAAGACCACCATAGACTTCAGTTAAAGGGAAAGACTGGATGGAGGAGACATTCAGATGGAAGGAATAAAGGAATACTGAGCAACTAAGAAAGCAAATAAATTAAAATATTTTTTTAAATCTGAGAGAAACTGTCACTCATCAATAAAAGTTATGCCTTCCTGTAACAGCAATAGTCATAGGGAGCAACATGAAGTGAACGAGGCCCAGATAGAAATATTTGCAGTAATAGGTCTGAGAACATGATTTCCTCAGTTTTTGACATACACATGGTTTTGATGGGATTTAGCATATAAGGACCAAAATTGACCAGTTATTTGAATTTACCACCTCTTTGTCTTCCTTTATTACACCTTATTATATTCTTGTTCACCAAAGCAACTTCAGACCTAACGGTATCATCTATTGTATCATTGCCTCAGAAAGTATTCATTGTGAAAAAATCTGTTTTTTCTTTTTTTTTTTTCTTTTTTTTTTAATAAAAAACCAAACCCTTTTCAAATAAACCATACTAAATTCTATTTAAGGCCTAGGTATGCTCCATTTCCAAACTAAACTACCCAATTATTTAGCAACAAGGATGAAGTGAGCAACAGTTCTAGGATACTGATAAATTAATTATGTGTGCCTCTGTTAAGCTAAAGGGCTCCCTTGAGCATATCAGCCTAGTTCAAACCCTGCCTCCCACTGCATGTCAGTCCTAGGCTGGACTTTCTAAGGCCACTTCACCTATAGCAAACGTTTCTCTTCCCATCACTGACCAAAAAAACTTTGTGTCCCTGCAAGTGTGCAAGTCTCAAACACTAAAAAATACCACATGAGATCCAGAAATACTAATTGTACTGCACAAAAAACAAAACAAAACAAAACAAAAAAATGGTTCAACATTTTATACATAGTACAGCTTTTTAGTTAGTAGCTACAGGAGAAGCAGTAGCAAGTCTTCTGTATTAAGGATGGCTGGCTCCTCTTGGAAGCATTTAGTCTTGAGTTCTGAGGCTCAGATACACAGAAAAGTCAGTACAATCACGAATATCCATATATGTGTTCATAGTCCTTGGCAATCATGGCATACACTAAATTAAATTAGCCCTTGAAGAGAGACCTCATTTGTCAACCAGTGATAATGCATTCATTCATCTCACCCCCTATGCCAGGTTAAAGCCCGTGTATCTCCTAATGAAATCTCTTCAGACTTGATCAGATCCTGCATTTCCCAGCTGTTCCCCTTCCTCTGAGCTAGCTTAACTTCAGTTTACGTGCTACAGCTCTTGAATTCTGAACAATTATGTATCCAGCAGCACCAGCACCACAAAGTAAGTGACAATGGAGAACGCTTCACATAGAATGCACCAGAATCCATCTGGATGGAATGACAAAAAAAGTGAACTAGGACTCTTTTTCCCATATCATTTGTCCTGCTGTGAACGCACAAGTTGTTCACCACAGTTAATTTCTGGGAGTCGTTCACATCCTTTACCGTCAAGCAAAGACTCACACTGCACTGAAAGATTATGTTAGATAAGAACCTTAGTCTTTCTGATCTCTCATCACATGAGGCCCCAAACTCTTTTTCCTTGACCATCCGTCATATCATAAAATTGAATCTCCTGTACTTTTTTTTTTTTTTTTTTTTGCCAATAAGTTCAATAGCTCTAATTTGCCCAAGTCTTGTGAAATTTTATGACATCATAACCATCTTTCTTTTCCTATTAACATACATCTCTAGACTTCAGCAGAGTCCGGTGTCTCAGACCTAATGGTTCTACAGTGTATGCAACATGGCTTTTTTTTTAATTTGTAAATGAATAAGTAGGCAATTATATATGTAAATGTTGAAGGAAAAGATTCTTAAGGCTGAAAAACTAAGCGTTCATTAATTCATTAAACACCCAAAAGTCAGGAAGTGCCATTACTGGCATTTACTCTGCAATTGAATTATACTCCCATGTGTATACACATTATGATACATACTTTAATTATATGATAAGTCTTTTCAATTTTTTTTCTTTTTTTTTAATCCACGGGACCCTAGCTTTATTCAGTGCACAGTGTTCAGTGAATACACCAGCTGCTCAATATTTCTCTTTATCCTCATGCTTTATTTACTGCATATCTTCTGAACATTGCATTGAATACAGAGTTACTTGTTGCCTCATGGGTTTTGTGCTGATGCTTGCAAATCTGGTATATCAGTACACTCTAAAGATTAATGAATTTATGGCCACAATCTCCCTGTGTACACACTAGGAGACTGTGATTCCTATGTACACACTAGGAGAGTGTCATTAAACTCATTTTATAGACTGAAGCAGAAAGACACGATGAGACACGATGACCTGCCTAATGTAAGGCAATAAGTCAATGGTATATTGACTGCACAAATCTACACCATTGCATAATGTTGCTTGCTTCCTGAAAGTCTCAGATCTACATAGCATCTGCTTATTAAAGTTATGACAGTCAGAGCTGTGTATATCAGTACATGAGTCTCCTTACCTTGTGACTTTAATGCCCAAAATACAAAAAGCACATATTTCATGATATTCTGGAAATGCTTTACTACCTTCAACATGCCTAGTATCAGCTTGGAAGTCTGTAACCGTGCTAATGACAAACTTGCTCTTTTTCCAGTTTTACCTCCTTGTCTACATACAGACACCTACTGATACCTCAAGCAAGAGAGGAACGCCCCTAGGAAATGATTTCATCCTCTTCACTGTCGTAAACACCATTTACCTCATGGAACAACTAAGATACGTGTCTTCCAGTAAGAACGAAAAAAAAACAAAACAGATAACATCAGATGGAACCACATGAGACTGCTTCACTAAAGACCCTAAAACTGTTTGTGTGGTAATAAATTCAGCCAAGTTTTGATGAATTTGTTTTTTAATGTTTATATTATATGTATACATCTACATCACTCCCCTAAAGAGGTCTTTTTACCATCAGAAAAATAAGAAAATTGAAAACAGTGAAATCTAGGAACTTTTCTGTAGAGGATTAATAAATTTAGGAAATCTTCAAATCTTCTCATGTTAAGCTACACGTATAGAAGACTACAAGATGGTTCTTTTTTCCCAAGTATGTGTAGAAAAACATTTTGTGCTTTGGTTGACTGTTATATCAGAAAAAAAAAAAAAAAAAAAAAAAAAAAAAAAAAAGTACAGTAAAGAAATCAAACCAGTTAGAACCAAAATCATAGCAGACTGCCAAGTTTTTGTATTTCAGTCAGGCTAAAGGAGAAGAAAGCGGGTGCCAGGCACACACAAAAGCAGAACATTGGTCTCATGGGGAAATTTAAAGTGTTAAACTAGACTACCTGCAGCCCACAGGTTTCAGCACAGTTTGAGAAGTAGCCAAGAGTCCTGTGTTAAGTTTTTGGGACTAAGCATTTAAATTCCACTGAAATCTAATTTCAGAGTGAGGCATTAGGACCTGTTTTGGAACCTCTTGATAGCAAATATGAAACAAAAGCAAGAGTAGGATCACTACTTTTAATCGCATTGTTAACAAAGTCTGAGTATTTGGGGAAATGAAATTAAATAAATTTCCTTCTGTTTTGTAGTGTAATACATTATTCATTTACATGTGGCCTATGAATTTAGATCTATCTTTCTGCAGATTCCTCTGCAGACTTGAGTTTGTAAGCCTTTCTTAAACTGGATTTTGGGATGTGCAAGCAGTATAGGACTGAACCACACATACTGGTAAAATTTCCACAGTTCAAGGGTATTTGTGCCAGCAGATACTCAGTTCAGTTTCCTGTGCAGCTCCTCATAATTTTCTTTTCAGATGTTTGCAGCTCAAAAAGCAACAATCTAAAATATAAGCTACTCAAGAAACAGGAAAAATTTATTGATAGTTTTACTGAAAAGGCCTTTATTTTCTTTCTTTTTTTATTCTTATCCAAGTCAATTGTGATCCTACAGAGAGAACAAGATACAGTAGCCAAAACTGCTGATGCCAGGAGGGTCAAAGATGTAGGATTTTTTTGTGTGTGTGTTGGTTTGGATTGCTTTTGCTGTGAGTTTTTGTTGTTGTTGCTTTTTAATTAAAAATAAATTCTCATATCCAAAGAAAAGACAGGGGAAACCTCGCTCAAAACCATCAATGAAATCAGAAAGCAGTTGAACAAGCAGCCACTGGAAAGCATGCTTTTGCGAAAAGAAGCTCTCTCTTTTTCAGCATCTGAACTAACTATAAGTAGACCAAAGGAAAAAAAAAAAAAAAAAAAAAAAAAAAAAGCTAAAACTTTTATTTGTAGGTTGCTATTAGTCTTCTGGTGAAGCTAATCTTTCAGCACACGCTGTTACCACTTTATATTTTCTTTCTGATTGCTCTTACAGTACATGCTACAGACAAGCTCTTACTGCCCATGTATATTTTAGAGAGAGAAAGGAAGGATTAATTTTCTTTTAACAGCCTGTCTGTTACATAGCTAATGACAGGGAAAACAGGATGTCAGTTTGTGGTGTTGGCTTAGAGAGAAACAATAATCATGATGTGGGAGTACTGCTCCAATTGCTTTTGAGCTCTGTTCCAAGTCACATCCTCCAATGGATGCAAATACTTGCAGCAAATACGAGGATAGAAAAGCTAGGTACATGTTGTTTATACAGTCAGCTCCAGACAAGATATGCCAGAAGGACCTGGGGGAAGGGCTGTGACATGGAGCTGCCCATCATGCAAGACTGATGAAATTTAAATGCAAGGTGTATCAAACAAGGCAAGTTGACATTAACTCTTGTGACTAGTTTTGAAGTTTAGAACCTGCTTCACAGAAAGATTCCTACTGACCCAGTTTCCTTTGGCGTGAATGAAACAAGATGAACATGGAAACAAGAGGATTCAGGAATCCCTTTCAACATCAAAACATTGGTTTGCTATTGGAAAGAGCAAAAGTATAGGAGAAAATTACATCTTGCAAAATGACAAGCAGGGATGTGGAAAAATTCCTTAACTGCTTGACATATAAGTGCCTGAACTACTGCGTCGCCTCTTGATTTGAACAGTCAACAGACCAGAACCATCAAACACAACCTGTAGAGTGGTCCAGTATGCAGAGTCCTTTATTTCTCTTGATGCTAAGAAAAAATCAGCAATCTTAAAAAATAAAAAAAAAAAAATAAAAGTACTGAAAATACTCGTAGATGGGGAGCAAGAGTAACTTCTGATGAGTCATCTCTAAGCTACATCTTGCTTTCTAAAACTAACACAGAAGCCAGTAAGAGATCTGTAAATAGAGCAACTACAGAGTAAGATGCCTTGCATTCATTCTTGCAATGAGAAAAAATGAGTGATATGTTTAAAAAAAAAAAAAAGTGTTAAATACAGAAGGAAGAATTTTGTTTTAACAAGGGAAAATGCCTTCTTGTTTATAGTCCGTTTGGTAGTAGTTGTTTTGGGTATTCTTTAACACGTGATTACAAATATTTATAAGTTTATTCATATCTCACTTTTACAAGATGTACATTCATATCATGTGATGATTCAACATAATACACTTTAAAACTGGAACTCAACATGTTTGGTGAACTCATGTAGGAGCCTGCTGGCATAACCAAAACCTAAAAAGAAACAAAAATAAAAATAAAGTTGTGTGTTTGTTTGTTCATTTTTCTTTCTCTTCCACAATAGCAGAGGGGTACAAATCTGTAAGGTGAGTCAGTTTCGGAGATTCTTTTTCACTTTAGCAATCCCTGAAATGTCTGTAAACTCAGACACACTATGTGTATATTACCAAAACAATGCAATGGTTCTGCAAATAGTACTGGCTGCTCATAATTTTGCAAAAGCAACAAGTTTAAAAAATATAAAAATAAAGGCAAAGCATCGTCAAATTTACACTCAACATAATTAAAATAATACACATTTAGAAATTTTTAAACAAAACAATAAATAAAACATCCACATACATTAATACAAAGAAACAGAGATATTTGCCTGTCTTTAATGTAATTAATACATACCATAAGCCTAGATTCATGAAAGTATTGCCTTTCAATAAATATCTTCAGCTTCAAAATCTGATATTTTCTACATTCCTCAACTGATTTTAGTTAAATATCAATTTTTGATATAAGGAATATGAACTGCATCAAGTTTCAGTTGTTTATCAGAAATCAGGCTAATTTGCTAAAATTAGGCACCAACTGTTAGCAACAAATCTAACAGACAAATAAAATTTGAGGGATATCTGGTGACATACCCTTTTTGAAGAATGCCTCAAACAGCCGAGCCTATGGCCTTTCACTGATCTAACTAGAAAGGCCAATGAACAAAACCAACCAATGTTGTAATAGCCACTGGGTTACACTGATAGGACCCATGGTGCACCTTTTAAAGAGATGTGACTTAGAGATGTTATCTTATAAAAAGTGGAAGGCTCTATTCTTCTCCTAAGGAGAAGAAATCACACTCCGTAGCACACTGCATTTCTTTTCGTTGTTTCCAATATCGGGCCTTCTGCAGGTCTATGGCATCGTACCACAACCAGTAGAGATTTTCAAGTAACTGAATGAGAAGCACTTGCCCTGGTAACCATGGTTGTTTTGAAACTTGTTAATTCTGCCACATGAGGGGAGGGAAAAAAGTCATAATGGGGTTGGTAGGCTGTTTACAGATGAGAAGATGGACACTTCAATAAACCTTCTTAAACAGGAACAACAAGAAAAATCCAATCACATCAGCTGTGTGCACTTTATATAGAGTACCATTAGTAAGCACCTGGATTGTTAGATTTTAGATATTACAAAAATAAACACATTTCTAAGAAAGACACGTCATCTACTTTTTCCATACTTTGAAAATTTTCCTCAAAATGAAGGGGGAAAAAAAAGCCTGCCGTCTCCAAAGTAAGAGCATAAAAAAGTAAAACTACCTGAAAAGAAAAAAAGAGAGGGGAAGGGAGGGGAAGGGAGGGGAAGGGAGGGGAAGGGAGGGGAAGGGAGGGGAAGGGAGGGGAAGGGAGGGGAAGGGAGGGGAAAGGAGGGGAAAGGAGGGGAAAGGAGGGGAAAGGAGAGGAAGGGAGAGGAAGGGAGAGGAAGGGAGAGGAAGGGAGAGGAAGGGAGAGGAAGGGAGAGGAAGGGAGGGGAAGGGAGGGGAAGAGAGGGGAAGAGAGGGGAAGAGAGAAAGAAGGGGAAAAATTGCAAGAAAAGAAACAGTGTGTTTTGCCTAGAACATTTAAAAGAAAACTTTTTTTTTTGTCATGCACAAAAAAAATAATAATAATAATAATAAAATAGAACCTGTGTTTCCATCAAGGATCTGGATTTCCTTAGGACTACATGTCTATTTTATTTGAGTCACCAGTCTCAATGTGTCAGTGTTATGCCAATCGAAAATCTGTCTTATCATTATTTTATAACAAACATCAGATTAAAAGATATAACAGATAAAGCATGCAAAGAATTGACATCGGCACACTGGTCTGTGTGAAAAATATACTGTGGGAGAAGCTGGAAATGTGGGACTTTCTAGTAATCTATGCATGCTGTTGAGAGCCCAGATTTTCAGTTCTAGCCTTAGCACCACCACAGCTTGACCCCACTGAGTCATAAACAAAAATCCCATTGACATACAAGGTCAGAGGATCAGGCAGCATCTTCACATTCTGTGGAGACAGCACACAAGTGCATGCTGCCACTCTGAATCATGTTTGATGTTCCCTTTAAGACTTCTGACAAAGCCAGGTACAGAGTTCAAATTTCTTGGAGCTGGGCCTCTGCTAGTTACTGATCTGAAAGGTGTCTAACACCACAAGTTTCTTGTCAGAGTATGATCCAGATGCTGCTATGCTACAAAAACAAAAATACACAGTGCTGTCTATTGGGCGATGGAACCTGGATCTTAATTTATATGCCTTAATTTCTACAACAAGGGGGATAATAATTCTTACCTACTTCATAATGGGAGAGGATTAAATAATAAACATTTATACAGTGCTTTGCAAATAAACATTATATAAATGCTAAGTATTATGATATTAACCAAAATGTCACTACATCTATATGACCCTACTAAGACCAAAAAAAAAATAAAAATAAAAAAATAAAAACAGCATAATTTTTTTCACACATTTTCAAGTCAATAAAAATGAACCATGGAGTCAGCTTGCTATTTCAATACAAATGGATGAAGTACTTCAGCCTATTCAATAGTTCCAAAAGATCAGAGGCTTTTTTTCATTACAAAGAGGCCCACGTAATGCAAAAAGTCCTTTTTATAGACTTGTTTACAAACAGCATCATTCATTTGGCAGCCGTTCAAGTTATTTCTCAAAACACCAGACCGAACTTTTGAGGAAGATTCTTTAGCAATCCACACACACTAAATGAAGGTCTCCACGAGAATTCTGCCCAGTGCCTGCCATTTTGATGATCTTGGAAATCTTACACTTCTTAGTGAAAGATAACACAAAGATCACTCTGGATGATGACAGACCATAAATGAAACTTGGCATGCCTGAGAATCTATTACAGTTACAATAGTTTTAATAAGCACCTCAGGACCTCAGCAATCTTTTCTTCAACCTCCTCAAGAAAAATAGTTAAGGAAATGCAAAGAGAAGACCATGTGTTAACAGAGATGGAGTAGACACTTCAGATTCTAATCCTGTATGGATCACTGGAGCTCCACATGGTAAATGGAGCCACGGTGATCTACATTTAATGAAAAGTACAGCCCTGTACATGGTAGCGCAGGTGGGACTTCTCGTTCCTCCCAGTGACCTACGGATGACAAGAAGTTGTCGTGCACTTCAAAGTTTTTATACCATCACTGATGCAACTGACCCCTTCTAGAAATAAGGAAAACAGAAATGGATTTTGGCTACAGTGTACCCTTTTCACTTCGTTTCACGTTAAATGCAATGCTAGAGTGACACAAAGTGTCCAAGCACCAGTTGGTAGCTTCTCAACAACATCCTGCCTCTCAACCCAAGTGGATCTATGGTACCTCCTTCAAAACAAGGAGGTACTCTTGCCACCCTTCTCCCATCTACAATGGAAATCAAGGCTGTTCTTGAGACATTCATTAACAAGTCTTAGCTATTCAGAGAAACCAAGAATATTTCATTCTGTTAAGATGTCTAACAAGTCATTACCTCCCTTATTTTTTGTTAGCAGGGAACTGCATGAACAGTAGCAACGTTTTTTGAATCTTTGAAGGAATCTATGCAATAAAATTTCTGAGAAGACTACACAAATTTCTGCTGTGTAGGTACTTACAGTAAAACATAGCAAAAGTGGAACAGTGGTTCCTGCCAGTGTGCGAGGAATGAATACACCACATGCATGCCGTACCACTGTGAGATTGGTAGCATTGGACAGCCTCACTTAGAAAATGTCCAAGAAAATTCGGACCCCAATCCTATCACTTTTGGTGAGTTTAATCTGTAGATCTGCTCAGGGGTGAAATTTACTCCTTTGTGAAAGTCCAGCACAGGACTAAAAAGAAAAATCACAAACTCTCAAAAGAGGACTTGAAAGGGAAATCACAGGTAGAGATAACAAGTAGTTCACCAAATCGAAAGTTTATGGTCTTTGGAACTTTGCATCAAATTCTCCTTCTGTGGCTGTGGATATTCAGTATAACAAGTTGCCTGTTACAGCCCAAAACATCTCTATAGTTCACTTTATTTTAAATATACATGTGTTAGAAATGCTGGAGCCATTCTGAATATTTCCCTTTTTAGCCAGAAACTCATATATCATCATGAATAATGTTTTTCTTTCAAGGAAATGTTTTCTTTCAATAAGAAAATGTTAATTGCCTGAGATTTTTGTCCATATTTCTCAGCAACGAGTAACGCTATCTTAATATATTGGTCTTGTTTCAAAAAGGTACTGGGCTTTCACAGAGGTAGAAAAGGCAGGTAACATTTCTCAGCTCCAGCTAATCCAAAGTATGACTACTTCTCACATAATAAATTGAAGGGAAATAGCACAAACTTGACACTTCAGAAATTTCGCTTGCTAGAAAATATCAAAACTTGAAGGAGGGAAAAAAAAAAAAAAAAAAAAAAAAAAAGCAAAAAAAAGGCAAGTGCCTAAAATTTATCTACAGCATGGGTTTGTTTTTGTTTTTTTTTCACCCTACAGTAATATTTGGATGCGATAAATATCAGCAAAAGCCCAAACTAGTAATGTATTGCTAAACGAGATCTAAAAAGCAGGCTTAATAACAGTACTGTTGAGAGGATAACCACTCATCAATGCAGGCCTTGATAACAAAAGCAACAAATAGCTATCTTGTTAGATGTAGACAAGACCAGTATTTTTACCTTCCTCTCTCCTCCCCATAAAATAAAAACCAACCCAAAAAACAAAGGTAAAAAAAAGAAGAAAAGATGTAATAAACTGACCAGAAGCAAATAGCATAAAAAGTAGAAGTGTGGAAGAAAGGGAGAGAGGAGGCCAGTAAACCCAGATGCTTTGGTAACATAATTTAAAGGATTTTCATACTCTCCATCATTTCTGGATTTATATTAGTTAGTTTAAGCGTTAGCTTGAGGTTCTGTATCTAAATCACAGGCAAATGTTTTAAATGGCCAAATATTGAACTTGTCCACCTCTACAAAACACTTCTGTGGGTTTGCTTTTTTTTTTCTTTACTTAAGACTGATTGCAAAAACATCATACAGACTTTTCAGCTTACTTCCCAGAAATATGGCACATTAACTCAACTAGAAATCATGGCATCTACCTTTTCCCAAATGCGATACATATAACTTTAACCATTCATAGGAGACTCAGACCGTCATTTTGGCAAGGAGCTGCAATGCACCAGTCTGAGCATAAAGAACTTAAGTTATGGTTCTTGCAGAATCGGTTATTAACAGAATAAGTACGGCTATTTTTTTTCTCTTAATCTATAATATTTACAGTATTGCACTTTACTGCACTTAATTGCATTTCACTAAAATTAATGCTGCATCAGTATTATGCCTTAAAACCGTATGTCCGTCTTTATCGTGTAAGTCATTCTTCCTACACCCTGTAAAACAGCAACATTTCAATTAAACGATCCAGACCTTCAGAAAAATAATAATAATAATAATAATAAAAAGAATTATAATAAAGTCAAGAAAAAAAAATGACCTGTTTCTATGGCACAACACATCTCTTTGAGTTCAGGTGACACTGGCAAAACAGGTGCGTTTCCTATTGTTCCCATCTTCCAGGTTATCAATAAGGATTGGTACATTCTAGTCTCTCTCTGCTTTTTTGTTTGGGGTTTCTTTTTTGTTGCTTTTTGTTTTTGTTTTTTTCCTTTTCCAAAGGACATAGCCATTTGAGACGCACTTTTTTCTTTATTTTATTGCTGCTTTTTTTTTTTCTTTAATAGGAAAGAAAAGAAAAAAAAAAAAAGGAAAAGAAAAAAAAAAAGAAAAAAAAAAAGAAAAAAACTAACTGCCTTGCCTCAAATCCGAAATTCCACATCTAAATTCAAACCAGTTCTGCAGCAGCAGCTCCTCAGTGATGGAAGAGATTCATGGCAGTGAAATAATACTGTTGGCAACAAAGAAATGTCATCTTTAATGGAGACCAGCCCCAAGGATTTATTATTTATTATCATTATTATTTGTTTCGTTTCGTTCTAATATACTTCTGATCTTCCAAACGTGTTTAGTTAGACACATGCACAAGGTAGCAAAAACTGACGGGACAGCAGCAGGTGACGGGATGCTGACGGAGCGATCGACTTTTGCCAGGCTCAACAAATCCGAAGCGTCCCCCACGTTCACGGCTTAACGTGACTCAGAGACGGTTTCCTCTCCCATTTTCCTCTGTCCCCCTCTCTGTCTGTCTGTCTGTCTGCCTCTCCTCCCACCTACTTTCTCCTCCGCGGAGTCTCTGGGTTGCGTGGGGTGCCGGGGGCGGTGCGTGGCCGGAGCGGGACGCGGGGCCGCGAAAGTCCTCTCTGGGAAAGCGGTGGGATGGGGCTGCCGGGAAGAGCTGGAGATTGGGGGTGGGGAAGGGAAGGGGGGAAAGACATCGAAAGTAAAAACGAAGGAAAGAAAAAAAAGGAAAAAGAAAAAAAAAAAAAAAGGAAAAGAAAGAAAGAAAAGAAAAAAAGAAAGAAAGGAAGAAAGAAAGAAAACCGGAGAGCGGGCGGCAGGGCGGCCCGCAGAGCAGCTCTCCCCGCGGCCGAGGCGCTGCTGACTGACTGGAGCGGGGCTGCGGCGCGGCGCTCCGGACCGCGGTGCAGCCGTAAGGAGCGGCGTGAGGCCGAGCGGCCGGAGCGTGTCAGAGCCCCAGGGCCTCGGCGTGCTTGCGGGCCTTCAGCCGCAGGTCGGCGATGCTGGAGTTCTTGCTGTTGCTCTTGGCGGCTGCGGCCACCACGGCGGCGGCAGAGGCGGACTCAGCCAGGGAAGCGATGGGCAGCCCGAAGGGCGGCGGTGGGAACATCAGATAGGGCGCGTGGGCCGCCAGGTGCGGGTGCAGGTGCGGGTGCGCGTGGGCTACGCCTTCCAGCTGCAGCTGAGCCTGGACCTGGGCGGCACGAAGACACCGCGTCAGCACCGCGTGTGCGTGTCCCCAACCCCCCTCCCCCCCACCTCCTCCACCATCCCCTCCCCGAGTTAACCCCAGTGCTGAAAGCCGACTTGAACCTTTTCTCTCCCTTTTCTTAGGGACGCCCCTTTGTGCCTCGCGCCCTACATGCGGTAGGATGCTGATTGCCTAGGAGCCCTTCCGACGTGCGCGAACACGCGGCGTTGGCACCGAGATTTCGGCTCCTCGGAGGGGTGTAGGAGTGTGCGTGGGGTGAGAAGTAGTTTATTTATGTATTTAATTATATGGCTCCAAATATGGCTTTTCAAAATCAATACAATTAATCTGTCAGCCTCCACGTGCCTGCGAGAAGCAGGAGGTGGCCGTGGGTCCCTCCGGGCCCGAAGAATCGATTTGCCATCCATTGAGCGAAATAGGGGAAGCGTTCAGCTCCTGGGGGGCTAGGGGGAGGGAGGAGGAGTTGTGCGCTGAGCTGCGTGTGTTATACGTGCCCTACCCCCATACACGGGGCTTGGGATTGCGGTGAGGGGTTGGGGGACAGGCAGTGAGAGCGGGGCTGCTACCTGTTGGAAAGGCATCCTCAAGGCTCCCATATTGACGTACGGGGCCACTCTGCAGGCGTCTAAGTGGCTGGCGGTGCCCAAGATCACACCTGCGGGCACAGACGGGGCCGGTGAGCGTCGAAGGGACCCTGCACGCCCCCCAGCGTCCCCCCGGCTGGCCCCTGCCCACCTTTGTGCATCTGGTTCTCCTGCTTTCGGCACTTGGCTCTCCTGTTCTGGAACCAGACCTGCGAAAAGAAAATGCAAACAAAACAAAACAAAACAAAAAGAAATTGGGGGTAGACGAGGCAGCTGCTAAGAAAGCGGATTAACTGCGGGGCTGAGGCCGGAGGGAGAAGCTGAGAGTAGCTCCGCTCAGCTCCGTCCCAGGGGGCAGAGCACGGCCCCGAGACACTCGGCGTGCTGTGGAGGGCCCGGAGGGTACCTCGCTTTTTTTTGGGGGGGTGGTCTCCCAGCAGGAGCTGAGCCCGGAAGCCCCCTCAAAGAGTGGGGGCCCGGCAACCACCGCTTGCAGCCAGTGCCCCGCTACTGTCCCAGTGCCCCACGGCTGCAAAGGGGCCCCGCGATGGTACACGCTCGCCGTGACCCCCCGCGGCCCGGCTGCCTTCCCGATCACACCTCAGCAGTTCGGAGAAGCCAAAGCCCACTTGAGAGACGGGACCGACCGTTCCAGCCGGGCTGGGAAGGCTAACGACCTCAGAGGACAAGCGAGATAGAGAGCGCGAACAAAGGGCCGAGTCACTCCCAAACGTCGGGAGGAAACAAAACGGGCTTCTGTGGACTTCTGAGCAGACACGGCGACGTCTCCCACACAGGGTACACAGCAGTGCTGTGTCCTGACCGAGAGACGCCAGTAACCAAGCAGTCCTCCCTGCCTCCAACCAACTTCCTTTCGAGGGCACCCCTGATGCCCATCCCTTCACCCATCACCGTGCCTCTCTGAGGGGCGCTAAGTGGCGGCTCTCCCCATTGGCACCGTCAGAGGCACGGAGCAGAAAGCACCGCAGAGCCCCATCCTCACACAAAATCTGCCGATTGTGGACAAACATTGACTTTCACCGCTGATAAAATCTTGTCACTAAGTAAACACCTCCAACCTTTGATGTTCTCGCACTTGCCAAGAGATCATACGGTTAATTAATACTAACTGCACTTCCTACATCAAATTTTGCCTCCAAGCTTTCTTCAATTGCCTTAATGATGGTCATTTACAACGGAGTAATTAGTGCAAAGAAAGGCTTCCAAAGGCATTAATTACCTCGGGTACCTCAGTGATTTTCTTAAGCAGGAATCGGCCCTCTCTCCTTTCCAGCACCATTTCTCCTACCTAGAGAGGGGTGGGCGGGCGGAGGGGCTCTGCCCTCTCCCCTTCCCATTCCCTTTTCCGTTCTCATTTCCATTCCCGACGCAACCGCCGCGCAGCGCTCCCGGCTCCGCGCAGGGCAACGGGGCTGCGCTCGCCCCGCAGAAGCGCAAATCTCAACGACGCGCAGCGCTGCTCCATTTTTTTTTTAACCGAGGTTTACATACAAGAACGCAAAGTATCACCGCACGGTCGCGACAATAAAGCGTTTTTTTTACAGTTGTAAATCCTTGCAGGAAATCTCCTTGTGTGTGTTCCCCCCCCCTCCTCTTCCCACCCCCCCCCCCCCGGCCCCGAGCCCCCATCCCCCCCCCTTCTCTCGCTGCCTCGCCAAAGAAGTATAAATTGTCAGGAGGAATTTAAGCAGCGTTTAAACAACTTCTTCTGCAAATCGGAACATCTTTCAACCAGAAATTGTATTTAAATCTGGAAAACGAAGTGCCCTTTCCCTTTAGCTATGAAAAAATAAGGTTATGAGGTATAAAAGTGATGAATTAGCCGCCGCGTTAAGCGATAATAAATCAGGCTCGGTGTGATTCGCGATCAATTCCAATTAGTCATGAATATGCTAAGTAAAGCGCAGTACACTGTTTTAGACAGTTATTTCTTCATTAAGGATCACTCAGTGATTTCTTTCACAAATGCTCTAATCTGATTTCCTTTTGATTTCCATTAGAGACAGTGAATAATGACATTTAATTTAGCCCTGCACCATAAACCCAAAGATATTTGTTGTAATTGAATTACTGCCTGCTCCTCACTACGGTCTCATAACTTTCAATTATAACCCTGACAGCTGGCTGATATGAGTTTCCAGTACAACACTAAAAATAAAAGGTTAATAAGGACTAGCTACCATAGGAGCTCCAATTTATTTACAGCAAATTTCCACACTAAATTGAAACTATATCCTTTAACAGCAAGGGACAGGCGCTTCGGAGAGGAATTAGAGAACAGTTCTGAAAATATTACAAAAATCTCGCCCTTTCCTCCCACCTTTCTGCTTTTTTTACCGCTTCCATCTCCTGGTGGATACCACGCTCTGTTTATCTCTTAATTAATTATCCATCCTTCATCCCCTGTTGGTAGTTCTTTCCTTTCTAGCTTTATTTTCATTCACGAGAACATCCTTTTAATATATATTTATGTATATATTGCTTTTCTCACAGCCTGAACCTCTTTTTTTTCCTCCCTCTCTCCTTTTTTTTTTCCCCTTTTGGTGCTGTTTGAAGCTCTGCGAGCACCAATTTCCCTGCAACTCTGCACATCCTGTTAAGGTGCTGCTCAGTAATAAAGTACTTGAAAGAAAGAGTGCAGAATTCAATTACAAGTAATTTATTTTTATAGAAACAGTACATCAAGGCCTCGGAAAGATATTACAGAGCCCAAGTAAGAAGATCTGGGAAGATGACATAAGAGTTGATGTCCCCTTCAGCAAAAGTTTAATCTTTTCATTAATTTATATGGTGTGCTGAGATCAATCTTCCGGGAGGGCGCCGGCCGGCAGCTCTCCGCACCCCGCGATCCCCCGCACGCACAGCAACCGCTCACACCGGGGGAAACAGGAGCTAAGGGGGGGAGGGGGGACGTAGAGCCTCCAAAAGCCGAAGCATGAACGCAAACCGCTCGACTCCGCTACTGAATTCGGGACATGCCTCCAGGAGGCGGCTGTTAAAGCGAGGCGGCCGCTTGTCACTCAGAGGGGGGCGCGGGAGGAGCGGCCCCTGCCCACGGGCTCCCAGCGGGGCCTTAGGGACGGGGGAAGCAGCGGCCCGCTCCCCGCAGGGCTCGGGCAGCGACGGGCGCCTACGGCACCTCAGGGACCCTGCGCGCTGTCTTTATAAACGCGCATCCCTTGCTCCCGGGTTGGTTCGTTCTCTCGGAGGGGCCGGGTGGGAACTTTTTGGGTTTGAGGTTGGGTCTGTGAGCACCGAGTTCTCGCTTAGAGGGGCGGTGTCCCTCACAGAGCCACAGGTTGGTGCTATTAGTTATTCCTGGGGTGCTGGGTTTGATTACAAGACCTCTGTTGTGGAGATGCACTCCCTCCTCGCCGTCAGCTTTGGAGAGGGGGGTATCTTTCCCTCGTACCCAACCGCGAACCGAGCTGAAAACAATCGCTACTGAGGACAGAGCCCCGAGGCGGGCGGCCCCGACGGCCCCAGAAGGCGCAGAGCCCGGACCTGTTGGCAGAGCTTAGGGGGCTAATTGGTGTTTAGCTGAGTCCGAGGGGGGGCTCGGCAGATGGGTGCCATGCATTCATACGCTGCGTGAGGCGGAGGGGCACCTTCCCCCCGCCTCGCTAATCCCGTCCCCGAGCACCCGGCCCCGCGCACGGCGATTGTGATCGGGGCTTTTTTTTGTTGTTGGTGTTTTTTTTTTCTTTATCCTAAAGGCCCCATGAAAGGAAGCGGGGGAAGAAATGAGGATTAAGAGAGAGTTAATGACGCGTTTGCAAGGGAAAGCAGGATGATAAATTAAATAACAACAATAAAACCAATCGCACAGTTACTAGAGACACATCGTCACCACCACGCCCCCGGTCAATAATAATAATAATAATAATTAAAAAAAAATCATTAAACCATGTTCCTAGGCAATGCAAGGAGCGAGTAACTGCCCTCGGACAGGGCAGGGTGTCAGGACGCTACAGCATTCGTCTCCTCCGCCTCCCGCTCGGGACGGAGCGGGCACCGCGGTGGGATACGCCGACAACGAGCAGTGACGCTTCCAGACATAGAGCCTTTCTCTTACCTGCACCCTAGCTTCAGACAGTCCCAGCCTCTGGCTTAGTTCCTCCCGCATGAAGGCATCCGGGTAGTGAGTCTCATCAAAAAGTCTTTCCAGCTCGTTCAGCTGCTCTAGTGTGAAATTGGTTCTGCTTCTCCTTTGTTTCAGCTTGGTCTGGCCGTCCTCGTCCTCCGACTTCACGTCCTCCCGCTTCTCCTTGCACTCATAGATCCCTACGGGAGGAGATAACAACGCTGAGCCCCTCAGCACCTCTCCGCGCTCCCCCCTCCCTCCCCGATCCCTGCACTCGGTCCCACCTGCGGGGACCCCGCTGGGCGCAGGCTACCGAGCAGCGGACTGGGCCGCGCCGTCGGGGCCAGGCCAAGGGCAGCTGGCGGGCTGAACTCGGCCGATTACCGGCAGAAAATCGAGATATTCGCTTCTGTACATATACTTAAATTCCGTTTGCTTTCTTGCGGCCCTGCTATCTCGCGGCGGTGAAATGGGATTTCTGCTTTCCTCTTTTCTCCCGAAGTAAACTGGGCTGTGTAAGCAGCTCCCCACCGCTGTCACGGTGAAGCCACGGTGGAAATGTTCCCCTCTTAACGAAACTTTCCGTGGGCTGACACCGGGACCGTCTGCCCCTTACCGCCTCCTTCCCCCCTTCTCTCCCCCACCAGGGCACGGCGTGAGCAGCGGGCTCAGGGCTGGAAGTAGCTCCAAATTCTCCAAACACTCCCTCCTTATCCGCACAGACGGTTTATTTCCCTCTTTCCTCATTTTTTTTCAGTGCCGGGAAGCTTAAAGCCCTTATAAAGGGGACTAAGGGGAAGGCAAGCGGTGCTGGGGGGGGGAAGGGGGGCGTGGGAGGGGGGGGATTGAGAAGCATTGCCCGGGACCCCCGGCCTCGCAGGTTGTTCCAGGTCGGGTCCGTTTTTCCTCGCCAAGTGCGTACGTTTTCTACATACGCAAAGATACACACATCCATATGTACATACATACATATACATTCGCATACATATGTGTGTACATATCTACAAGCCCATACGGTTAGAACACAGCGAAATTCGGACGACCGACTGCACAGTGTCACTTCATTGACCTTCACAGACCGTCCCGAGCTGTGCCTGCGCTGAAGCAGAGCGGGCACCGAGTTGAGCTCTCTGCCTCCACTTCTGCCCGTTCGCGAACCTCTCGGGCTCCCCGTACAAGTTGGGGAAGGGTCCGGCCCGGAGGTGTCGGCTGCTCATGGTGTATTTGAACCCCGTTTAGGAACCCCGATACGGACCCAGCAAATGCCGACAGCGAGAACGGTCCGTTCCCAAGAGCTGCGTCTCCTTTCGGAGATACGGGTCTACAACACATCCGCACTGGGTATAAAATATTAACAACACTGAAATCACACGCAGGAATCAGTTGAAATCCGACTGCAACCTGGCGTGAATTTAAGCTGTCGCAGGCACCTCCGTGAGCTCCAACTCCTCCCTTCCATCCCCACCCCCAGCCCCTCGCCATAGATGAGATTAGCTAAACACACAGCCAGGATTTTGATACACGAGGAAAAGGGGCAGTAGCAGGGAGATACATTTTTTTTCTCTCGTTCTCTTTTCTTTCTTTCTTTCTTTTTCCCCTCTTCTTTTTATTTTTATCTCATTTTTCTTTGATTTTTTTTCCTCTTTCTCTCTTCCTCTTATTTATTTACTTGTTTGTTTGTTTATTAAGCTTTCCCCAACCCCCCCTGGCCGTACCCCCATCTCCTTTCCCATCCCTCTCCCTCTTGGTAATTCCACTGAGCGCTCCCTGTGCCTCGCAGCCCCCTCGCCCGATCCCGGCAGTGCTTTGAGGGGACGGCTGAGGCCGCACTGGGGGACATGAGGCTGAGCCCATCGCTTCCAAGGTGGGAAAGGGAATGGTACGAAACCAACGCTGGGCCTTCAAATTAAACTGCCTTTCGCCCCGTGTTCTACTAAACGAGATCAAACAGAAGGAAGCGGCTGAGAGGCCTCTCGCTGTTCCCCACCTATTAACCGCTTTTATTGCCCTTCTGCCGGCAGCTCCCGGGCGGGCCCACCTGTCCCACCACCCGGAGACACTTTCTCAACTTTCTATCACCCCCCACTCCCTTTTCAATTCCCTCCTTTCCATACGAGCGTAGCCACGATTTCAGCTGGGAAACCGCCTTTAATGTCAATTCTTTCCCGAGGAGCGGGGCCGCCGCGTCCCCCCCGGCCCGGCCCGGCCCGGTGTAGGTGATGAACAGGGGGTACTCGGGATGCGGGGCTCTCCCCGTACCGCCGCGCACCGACGCCCCGGAAGCACCGAACCCCGCGGGCGTGCTTTGCCCGCACCGAACCTCGCCGATGGGCGAAATGCCCCTCGCGTGGGGCCGGGGGAGGCCCGAAGTTGCGGCTCTCTCCGTACGGCGCAGTGCACGATGCGCGGACGTACGCCGCGGTGCTCGGGGAGGGGGGGTCGGGCCCACCGAGCCGGGGCTCCGAGGGCCGGGGCCGGGCGGGGGCCCCTCTCTTACCTTCCGCCGTCCTGCCCGCGGCGAACTCCTTCAGCTTGTCCTTGTCGCTTTCTACGTGGTCCTTGAAAAGGTGAACGGGGCAATGATTGCTGCCCTCGGTCATGTCCGGCAGCGCCGAATCGGAGTTCCCAAGCTCCCTGGAGCGAGCCAACCCACTCTCCAAAACTTCCCGGTACGTGATGGTCTCCTTCTTGTTGCCGCCGCCGCCGCCGCCGCCGCTCTCTTTGCTTTTCTGGTCGAAAGATTTGGATACAAAAGCCGTGAGTTCTTCCATGGCTGCCCGCGCTGCTATCCACACGGATCCCCCGGCCTCGGCCGCGCTCCCCGCACGCAGCGTGCGGCGGAAGATGGGCTGTGCGGGGTGAGCTCACTCCCGCTGTTATTTATGCCTTTCAATTTGAGATCACACTATTTATACATGGCCACCTCCGCCCAGCCCCCCGCTCCCCGTCTGCAGCAATTACCGCCCGCTCCGTGGTCGCGGGCGGACTCCCAGCAGCGATCTCCCCCACCTCAGGCCAGCAATTGGCTTTCTTCTCGTTTCATCACCGCTTGGCATCTCCGCACCTTGATTTAGGGAGGCGAAAGGGAAAAAGAGGGAGAGAGGAGCGGGAGGGAGGGGGGGAAGGAGAGAAACCCCAAACCCCCCATCCGTCTGCGGGAAAGGGAAGGCGATCGCCCGTCTCCGAGCGGAACCGGACCGAGCCCGGCGGCGGCTGCGCTCCCGCGGCAACGGGAGCGAGAGGAACAGAAAAAACATTGTTCAATAAAAAAAAGGTAACGAATAAAAAAGCTGCCGAGGTGCTTTTGTCGCGCTCGTTGGGGATGCAGCCGGATTCAGCGGAATTCAATGGTCAACACCGCAACCGGCCGGGCATAACGCTGCAGTGCGCTGGGGGTGCGTTGGCCCCGCGCGGTGCGTGGGGTCGGGGGGAGCGGGACCGGGATTGGGGGTGGGGGGTGGGAGCGGACACGGCGCGTTCCGTCGTGTGGTGTCAATGTCAGCGCGATGAGCGGAGGTGCCGCTGCGGGAAACGCGTGTGTGTGGCTGCGGAGCTGTCCTGCTGCGTGCGTGCGGGGCGGTGTGTTAGCACGGGAGTTCGTACACGGCAAATGGAGAGCGACATCGTCTGCCTCTCTCCTTCTCTTTTTTTCTTTTCTTTTTTTCTTCCCCCCATTTTCTCTTATTTATTTATTCATTTGTTTATTTTTCATTTATTATTATTATTATTATTATTTATAACGGCAATCACCCCGCCGGCTTTCAGCACGGATCCGGCTCGCTTTCGGGATTCCTCTCTAGCTCCATTCGGTGCCGACGTCCCCTGGCCCCGGGGCAGCCCCAAGGCGCTGCCCGGCGATGCCCGGTGCAGAGGTCCCGGCCCGAGCACTGAGCCCCGGTCCCTTTACGGGGAGAGCGCTGGGAACGAGCGCAGCGTTAAAGCCCCACTGATAGGCGTAATGAATCCAAAGGAACCCGCGGCAGCAGAGTTAACACCTCCGCGGGAGGAGGGGGGGAAATAATCGAGGAAGCAATTAATAAAGGGCTTTAAAAAATCAATTTCCCCCTGCGCGAATTGGAAATGATGATGGAGGGGACAGGGATGGATCGCAGGATGTCGGCAGAGCGAGTTGTTGTGCCTCTGTGTCTCGGCCGCGTCCTTCCCCCGGAGTTGGTGGAGGGGCCGCGGACGCCGCGCACCGTGATACGCGAAGCTGTCAGCCCGAGAGCTGCGTACGCATCACACGGCCCCATATTAATAATACGGAATAATAACGGGAAACGGGAGACGTGGGAGCAACGTCTTAAAGAAAAAAAAAAAAAAAAATGGAAAGAAAAAAGGAAAAAGAAAAAGAAAAAAAGCAGATTCCAGAGCCGCACTCAGGCATGTGTCTGCGTCGGAGTTTATTGCTTATGCGCAGCGACGTTCACTGCACTTCGGCTGCCAGAGTTTGCCCTCCCCGGATCGTTCTCCCAACCTCTCTCCCTTCTGCTGCCCCTGGGGTTCCCGTCCTCGAGGACTAGGACAAATCCACAACCCCTCCTCTTCCCCCCGTTCCCCCCCCACCCCCAAAAAAACCCCAAATCCAAAACAGCTGCCAGAGGGAGGGAAGCCCCGTGGCACTCCCGTTTCTCGCTGCCCCCCGGGACAGCCGTCATCCCCCCCGGCTCCGGTAGCGTGGAAAATGAACGGCCCGACGGCACCGAAGGCTGCCTCGTGGGGAGAACGGGAGTGAGGGCACCAGCTTCAGGTCTCTCTCTCCGTGCAAAAAGCGAAACAAAGCATCGAAAGGGAACGGAGGAAAAAAGTGGGGGGAAAAAATAAATAAGCATAAAAAGAAGCGGTACAGATCGCAGCTCCTCCCCCCTTGGGGATCCGGCCGACGGCCCACGTAGGGGCGCGGGGGTTGCCGGGCCCGTCCCGTCGCAGGTGGGAAGCGCCCCCCCCCCCCCCCCCCCCCGCAGCGTGCGGGCAGCGAGGGCACGAAGAGGAGCGCGGATGAAGGTGATGAAGGTGAGGGTACTTTGGAACCCGTCATAAACTTTGGCTGTGGATGCGAGAGGGAATGGCGCTCGGTGCTGCTCGGATAACGGACCGGGGAGGAGAGGTGGGCTGGGGGAGGAGGGAGCAAGGAGGCAGAGGGAGGGAGTTGCCGTCCAAAACCCGTTCCCTGCAGGCACGGAGCTAATGGGACACTGTCGCAAAACTACTTCGCCCCCGCGGAGAAGACATCCCGGGACTCTATGGAGCATCCGGACCCCATCCTTCCCAGCACAGCCTCAAGGAGCTCCGCGCCACCAAGCTCCCCCCCCACTCCACCCCCTTCCAATCCCTTCCCGGAGCTCAGCGTTGATCGATTCCCTCCCCAACTTCCACCCCACTTTCTTCCCCCTTTCCCCATCCTCCTTTCTCTGTCTCCGCGGGACTGAACTACCTACAAAGCAACCCCTTTCCCCCGCCGCCCTGTCCCCGAAAGCACCCCGCACCCCGATCCCCTCCCCGGATGCTCTCAACCCGGAGCCTGCAGCGCCCGGGGCAGCATAAAGCGGCACTGTGCGCGCATCGCCCGGCGGGGAGCGGCCCCGCACCCCGTGCCACAGAAGAGCGCTTATTTCGCCTAATATCCATAAATTGGTGGGTTTTGTTCCCCCTGGAAAGGGACCCCTTGACTACGAGGGGCTTTCTCCGAGCGAAAGGAAGGGTATCGTTCTGAATGAGTGTTAGCGTTGCCTCAGCTTTAAGCATTTCCAAAGCAAAGCGCTGGATTTCATATTTCTGAGAGGAATTTACGTTTGTACATTGACTCACGGCGTGACGTAGAGCGGAGCCGATTCCCTCCCTCCCCTCTCTGCCCCCCTCCCCCCTTCAGCTGATTTCGGTCCGAATGGGGCAAATAAGCCAACAGCGAAACCCCCGCTCGGATCCGCGCGGTAAGGAGCGCTGAGCGGGGTGCGCCGCTCGTAACACAGAGCGCAGCCCTCTCCTCCACCGCAGCCCTCTGCCCCCCTCCTCCCTCCCGTGATTAATTCCGGGGCTGTAATCATGGACATCGCACATCAAACCCTCCCGCCCGCTCTACGGACTCCCGCAGTTTTTTATTGGTTTACATGAAAGCGAGTAAACATCTTTCCGAGGCTGCCCTTTCAATCGGGCTCCATTTCCAGGGAGCATCATTGCGAGGACAATTTGTTTTAATAATAAGAATGGATGCGGCGTTAATGGGTTTCAATTTGTGTTTAGGAAAAGAGGGGAAAAAAAAGAAAGGAAAAAAAAAAAAAAAGAGAGAGAGAAAGAAAGCAAGCATTAAATATTTATCAGTATCGATCGAGGGGGTCAGAATTTTACAGCCGTCCTCGCACATTTCATAGATGGGATTCTTTTTCTTTTTCCTTTTTCCTTTTTTCTTTCCTTTTTCTTTTTTTTTTTTAACATTAAGAACCTTATTGATTTCCGCCACTCCTGTCTCTGCGAGGAGGGCTAATAGATTTTCATTCCCCCTCCGTCCCTGCGGTGGGTGGCTGCCACGGACCCACCCGTCGGTGGCATTAACACGGGGCAGGGGCTGCTCTTCCGTCATCAGCGCGCCGCTTCTTCGCACCTGAAAGGGGGTCGTAAAATGGCTCACGGGGTGTGGGAGGGAGGACGCATTAAGGAGAACGCATTCTTGTATTAAGTCTTTTTTAATAGAGTGTTTTCGTTTTGGTAGCTTCAACGGAAAGATTTCTTTTTATTTATTTATTTATTTTTTAATCTGTGGCGACATATGGTGAAAATTAAACAGTTTCCTCGCGAACCTCATCTTAAAACATTACTGTGGAAGTTTTATTTTTAGGAAAACGTTTGCAAAGGAGACAGAGAGAAACGACCTCGGACGGAGAGCGAACGGTGGAGGGGCTGCGGCCGGGGCTGCCCTCAATGCGCTGCCGTCGGGGCCCGAACGGTGGGTCCGTACGGAGAGCTCCGGCCGGGGGGGGCAGCAGAAGCGAATGGAGTGCAGCAAAAACACGGAGAGCTTCGTTCTCGTTAGTCGAACTCGTAGAAATGTAACAGAAGGGGTACATCAACTCAGCTCGAAAACACACACGCGAGCGTTTCCCCTGATTTCGGTAGCTCGGGATAACTCGAGAGGAACTGGAAGCTTCCGTCAGGAAAATAATAATAATAACAACAATAACAATAACAATAATAATTGCCTGGAGGGGCGGGAGGGGGGGGAGGAAATAGAGAGAGAGAGAGGAAAAGTTCTGAGCCGCAAAGTTTGCGCCGATCGTAGGGACGCAAAATGCGCGCAAAGGGCCGTTCGCCTCCCCCAACCCTGTGCGAGAGACGCTGCAGCGCTGAGCTCTGTAATAATGATTAATAAGTCAAAAGGGCATATTTTGCTTTTACGGTATGCAGCGCTCCAGGGAATATTCCGCGTACGGCTTTAAAACGAAGTAGGGATATTTACACACATGCACGGAGTTAGCAACAGCACCAAAGGCAGGAAAAAACTCGAATATTTCAGCGAACTATTACATTTTTTCAATTATTTCCCAATGAGCATTTCAATGAACTGTTACATTTTCCCAATTCGCAGGGAAGATTTATGGGATTATTAAGATTTCTAGTGGAAATATTATCCAGTGGAAGTTTATCGTCTCTCAGGGGCTGTACACCATTTGATATCAATTTCCAGATGTTATGATCTTTTTTCAGAAAATAATTGAGCACATTACCTCCCTTCCTACAGAAGACCCTTTCGGTTGTTTATTTATTTATTCTCTTAGGGGTACGGCTGTCTCTTCTCCCCCAGAACGAAATTTCTCGAAACGTTCGAGCAAACTTAAATGAGAAACTGCTCCATCCTCGGGGGAAAGAATAATTTATTTGCGGGGTCATTACGGGCAGAAGCCCGTGGATTTACCTCCGCTTCCACACCACGCTACACGCGTAGAACGCAGCCCACGACTGCCGTCGGAGCGTTCCGACCCCTCCGGCGGGAGGCACTCGTGGTGGGAGAGACGCGGGGCTCCGCGGTCGGTCCTCCCGCCGTGGTTCTCGTCCTGAGGTCCCCGTGGGGCGGGATAGGGCAGCGCTGCGCTGTGGTGGGCAGATGTACGGCTGTCTCTCGGCCCCCGCGCCCGCGGGCTGAGAGTGGGAGAGAAGGACGCCCCGAGGGCTGGGACTACCTCATTGCCTCCCTATCCGAGAGGATGGGGTCTGAGCCCTTCGGGTGCTTAAGCCCTAAAGAGCTGCAGTGACTCTTCTCAATGAATGATTCACAGGTCACCTCGGCTCGTGTTTATCGGGCAGTTAAATGAAAAAAAGAAAAAAAAAAAAAAAAAGAAAGAAAGAAAAAACGATGTGTGTGTGTGGTGGGGGAGGGGGGCGAGGAGAGAGCAAGAAAATCAACTTTAAGAGAGTCAGGGTTTAAATAACAGCCTTTGATATTTTGACAGTAAAATAGAAAACACTTAACAGGAGTCAAGTTTTGATGTCTGAGGCTGGCAGCGCCCTCTAAAATTATATGGCCCTGCCTGCTGCTTCAAATTGGACCCAGGACCCTGTAACGTCTCTCTGTGTCTTTATCTGCAACCTTTCTGATTGCAAAACCATAATTGTATCATTTTACACCGGTCAACTAAGCGAGTGCCAGTGGAATAAAATCCACAAAGTGCGCACACATACCAGTGCTCCGGCTCAAGCAGTCTGTTCTTTGCAAGTTGTAAAGGCCTGCAAATTAAATACCAATTACTGGAAGCAATAAAACGTTTTTTATTGCACGAAATCTACTTAAAACAGAAAAGAATAGCCGTTTTATTTTCGGCAGGGGGAGGGGAGCAGCTCATGAAGACATATATTGGCAGAGAAAGATTATATACAGTGCCTGCGCCGGGCCACAATGGAGACATTCTCGTGGCGGCGGCAGGCAGGGCTCCGCGTTGCAGGCAGGGCTGAGCAGAGGTGCTTATGATTGGGATTACTGTAGGTGAGAGTTGGGGAGGTGGGAAGCCCAAGAACAGTAGCTCTAGGTAGAAGAGAATGAGCGCTGCAACCAGGTTATCCAGCAGCAGCCTACTGGGCTTCCAAGTCCCCCTCCATTGATGAGGCTCTGAGAGGTTGGTGGGGAGAATGATGACATGGGCTCGATCTCTCCTTCTGCTCCTTGGGGCTTTGGGGAAAGAAGGGGTTACTGGCTTTCTGCCTTGTGAGCATTAGCATGGAAAGGCTCCTCATTCCCTGCTGCAGGCTGACTCCCAGCCCTGCGGTGGAATGGACCCCAGGAGGCAGCTGGGGGTTCTCCCTGGCTCCTAGTCCCACTGTGGCTGCTGATCCCTTGCAAACATCCCTGCCTCTCCATGTAGCAAAAGCCACTATTGAGAGGAGCGTTTACACAAATGGGACCCTTGGCTTTGCCCGAGCTGGGCAGCTTTTCCGTGCAGCACAGCCCTGTGTCCAGCACAGAAAAGGAAGAGAGGAAGCAGCCAGAAAAGACATGCTCTGGCAGGGAAAAGCCAGTGGGATAAGACACATGACAACCTTCATTTAGTGTGCTCAGCCATTGAATGGCACATCCAGATCTCTTTCTGATACACGCAGCACACTTCTAATTTCCCTAGAGTTTCCTTAATAGGGGAACATCCTGTCCTTGTGGTTTTCCCCTGCATTGTGCCCATATTTCAGCCAGGGCTTCCCTTGCTGCCAGGAATTACAAGTGACCAACAGGATGTGGCCCCTCAGCACCCAGCATACACAGCAAGGAAAACTGAAACCCTGCTGTGTGCTTCATGGCCATTTCAAAGGTTCTCTCTGCCTGCCACACCTATGGTGAGCTTTTGGAAGCCGTTAAAGCCTGGTGGGGCTGCTGCTCCAGTGGGACAAGTGATGCTGGTGGCTTCAGAAGCATCAAAGTGGAGTTTTTGCCTTCCTTGCCCCACACTGAGGGCTCTGATTCTTGTTGTCCCAGAAGCTTTCTTTTCACAGTTCTGCTTCTGCAGCAAGAGCTGCCCCAGTGGTGGTTTGCGCAGAGCCCACTCATGAGGGCTCAGCTGCTTGGCAACAAGGATGAGGCTTTCAGAAAGAATTGGGTCCCCTCTAACAGCCCCAAAGAATCAGAGGCCAAGGGCTGACATGCAGGCCTCTCTGCTTCACAGGCAGTCATGCTACTCCTTTTTGGGGCAGGGGTTGGGATTCGCTATCAGGGAGATGAGTACTTATTTATTTTTTCTTAAAGAAGGAAATCATGTCCTCAACACTGCTAAGAAAGAAACATTTAGACTTTGGTGCACCCACACCACGCCACTCGTTCCTTGCATATTCACTTCTGTTTAAACTCCTCACCACACATCCACGCACGCAAGCTTTCACCCATCCACAACGATGAGGAGATTTCTGGCTTTGTTTAAAAATTGGCTGCCTGCAGCCTCCTCCTAGCTCCTCTGGGTATGCATGAGCAGCTGTGGAGAGCTGCAAGGCTAGCCAACAGACCTTGTAGCCCCCACAGATGTCAATTAGTTTCTCTCGGGCTTCCTTTGGATGCACCGGGGTCTTGAGACCTCTGTGTGCTGACTTATTTGTAAAGCATGAGTTACTCACTAACTCCATGTCATTAATTAGTAGATTATCAGCTCGCCATGGTTAGCCGGGCTGTGGCAGGGAAGTTTCTAGGTACACATGAAGAGTGCTAAGCAATCGCCACAGTGGGATAACAAAAAGTATGTGGAGGGATAGGGAAGGTTGTGGAGCCCTGAGTGCCTTTCCAGTCAGGGAGAAGGCAGAAGACAGCCTGCTGCAGCTCCACTGATGCAAATAAATGGGAGAATGGGGGTAACAGATCCTGGAGAAATATTCTATAAGCTGATGTTGGGCTAAAGGTACAAAATCTTGCATAAGCCCTGCTGGCAACAAGCAGAAAACAAGGAGCTGGGTGCTCAAAGTACAAGGAGGAAGAGAGTTAAGTACATTGCCTCTGGACACTGCGGCTTGTTAAAGTGGTTAAACTGCCTGTGCTCCTCCAGGGACCTTTGGGAGAAGAGGCAAAATTGAATGCATCTCTGATTTGCCTAATTTTCTTCATCCTATATATTTTTGGTTCCTCCCTGTGCTAATGTATCCTCATTGTGTTCACAGGGAGTGCAGCTTGTCAGCATTATCAGAGTTCACGGTGGCCTTTCTCCAAGCTATGTCTGTCCTTGCTGTGACTCAGTGGGGAGTTTGGATAGGGACATCAGGGCAGGAGGGGTTCAGCTCCCCCTGCCCTGAGTGCCACTGCTTCTCTTTGAAAGAAGACATGCTTTGATCTAAGGTGTGGCATGGAGCCCAATATATCATGTTATATACAGGGTTTAATAAATAAATAAAAAAATCAGGAGGCCAGTGCTATTGTAATATGAAAGTCTTGATGTAGATAAAAGAAATCAGTGAGAGACAGAAGTAAAAGAATAGGGTACAAAAGGGGGCTGGGATGTTGCCTGGCTGTAGTTTGGGAACACCTGGGTTTTGAGAACTGGAGGAGGTCTCTGGCTTTGCCATGCATTTCCCACGTGCTGTTGAGCAAATCACTATTTAATCTTTCCCTGCCTCGGTTTCCCAAGTACAAAATGGGTTGTAACAGAGCATCTTGCCTTCATTTGCTTGCCTTGTTTGCACTTCAGGGCTCTGCTTCTATTTTTGTTGTGTCTACTGCTTGACGGTGTCGTGTTCCCTGGGACCCTTAGGCATTTTCCATACCACAGATAATAAGTTGAATGGGTCCTCTCCCTTTTATTCCTTCTGCCTCAGCACTTATCACATCTCCTTCCTGGAAGCCAAATGCGGGGCAATATCTCACAACATCTCCACATGTTCCCTGCCCATTATCAAACCTACAGTTCTTAGGGCAATGTTACGCGGAAGGAGAGGAGCCATGCAGTACATAGACCCCACACCTGCACCATGCGGATCCTGTGCTGGAATGGCAGGGGAGAGCAGAACTCAGCATTGCTTCTCTAATTTGAGACATGTCTGGATGTAAAGCCGTGGCGTGTGTTGTCAAGTCCTGTTGTCTTCAACATTTGTAAGTGAAGGGCCATTCTCTTCAAAAATTGTGTCCCACATACCTCACAAATCACCAAAGGTGAGGCACCTCAAATTAGAGAGTGCATTCGAGAAGGAAGGTTTAAGTAATTACACACTGTTGGGTTTTTTTGTATTACAGTAAAAGAGGGGTATGATCAGATTAAACCTGGCAGAGCTAGCTGGAACAGTTTAAGGAGACTCCATCACAGCTGTTTTTGCCATGCCTCTGCCAGAGGCAACCTCCTTCTCCCCATGACAGAGAAGCAGTTGGTGCTCCCCTCGGCTGCCTCACATGCACATATGAGCAGCACTGAGGATTGCAGCAGTCACAGTTTGGGCAATTGCATGTTCACTTAAATGCTTGAAACTGACTAATCCCCATTTTCTACAAATACGTGAGTGAAATACACTGGAGTTTTCTGAATAATTTTTCTTGTTTAAATTTTTACATCATAGCTCATGTGATTATTTTTTCCAGAAGCAAAGAGATGCAATTCATTTTAAAAATAACTTACTAGTAACAGTAACTAAACATGGCTGAATTTTTGTCCTTTTCTTTCTAAGATTTTTCATAAACAATCAGAAAAAAAAAAAAAAAAGAGTTCTGTTTCATTTTCATCCCTGTTTGTTGATTTGTTTTCCCATGGCAAATATCCAGGCTCTGTGGACACAGACTTCATGCTGCTTGAGGGAGGAGATGTGAAAATGATACCATCCTTCAGGGAATCATAATGTGAGCAAGGGAGAAGAAAACTTCCTTTGTGGTCTACTTGTGCATTACCAGGCAACCTTCCCGTGCCTCTAGATCCTCCATACTCAGATATATCATCCTTACATAACAGATAAATTGGTTGAAACATCAAATGTAAACTGTGGACGCTTAGATCTTCTATTACTTCTAAAGTGATTCTAAAATAAAACAGGTCCAGTGGGAAAGAAATTGCATTAGTACCTTTGCTAATCCTGAACTGTACTTTAAGAAATATTTTTGGCAGGGGTGGTTAAACAGACATTTCTTGACATTGCTTCATTTTTATATTTTATTAGACAGTCGATCAGCAACGAGACTCAGCAGTCACCAGTTTTTCCTACCTCCACGTTAGACTTGAGCTGCAAGCCAGGTGACCTTGTGTGCTTCTCCTATTTGCCAAGCTGAAAGGAAGATGTCAAGCTTAGGTCTGCTGCTGAAAGCCATCTTCAGTGTAAAGAATGATAAAGAATTTAGCAAAACAATCATCAAAAAATTCTGAAATTATTTGGCCAAGCAAAACTATTTACAAAAAAATGCTTTCTTCTTTTTTAAAAATTATATTTGACAAATAATAAACTACATAGACTCCTTAATCTAAGTCAATATTCACTAGGAAAATACTTATATAGTCTTCATAGTCATGTTCCTCAAAAAACTGAAGCAAGACTGATGAGACATACAGAGCTATAAGTGCATATGGCTCAGTTGCCTATGGGACCATACTTAAAGTTGGACTGGGTGACCCACTGGGGTCCTTTCCTACCTGAATTACACTGCCATCCTAAAAATCACTGTTTACTGTGCTTCTGATGGACACAGACCATAAATTCCTGATTCTAAATATCAAAGGCCATGAGGGTAACCACCATCTCCAGAACAGACTGAATCCAGAACAGATTTGTGACAGAGGTTTTAAAGGGAAGTTTATTCAGGTTTCTCCATCCCACAAAATGCAAACAGTGAAAGGAACAACCTAAAAACTGCATGTCACAAAACAAAGAAGGGAAAGGGATGGATGTGTTTAGAATGAAAAACACCGTCTTTAACTGCAAATATGATTATATCTTGTTTAATATTTATGTTTATGTGTGTGTGTGTGTGATGCTTTCCTTTGTAAACACTGCAGTTAGCATAGGTTTAGCTAAACCCAAGTCAGGCATCTCTTCATCCCTAGCAGCAATACACTGTGAAATTAAAAGGCTGATTAATGAAGTTGCCATTCCAATGGGCAGCCCTTACTGCTCTTCCATAATTCAGAGGGTGAGTCGAGATACAGGTGTCGATAGCTTAAACGTATTCTGACATGCCTGGAGCTAAAGCGATGGTGGAAAGCAGTGTTTATGAATGATGGAAATATTATTTCAGCAAAGGAAATCGTCAGAGCTGAAAACACAGAACCACAGTTAGCTGGTAAAACATCGGTGTTAAATGCAATAGGAATCAGAGTAGCTGCAGCTCAAGGTCTGAGCAGGCTTCTCATTGTTGGTATGGGTTGGGGGAAAGAGTTTGCACACAGTGCTAGGTGACCCCAGATGCTGGTGCTCACATTTGTAAGCTGCCCTGCAACACTGGCATCTGCCAGGGGCAAAGAAAGCTACAGAGTAGAGATGTTTCTGGCTCCAGAATGCCTTCTTTTTAACGCAGTTTTCCTTACTTACTCATTTGCTTTGCATTTAACCCCAACAGAGATTTACTTTGACAACTGGGAGAAGGGAGGTAAGCCCAAGACAGTGCATGGGGCTTAGATGCAGCTTGAATATGTTAACAATAACAGCAACAACAGAAAAGAAACCAACTGAAAAAAGAAGAAGAAAAAGCAGAATAGCAAATGTTATAGTGTTAGATTGAATCTCCTTAATGTAGCTTTTGCACAGTTCCAGAGCTAACAATATTAGGTTCGTGAATGTGACCATGAAGTGAGACCTAATTATGAAATAAGTTTATATATTTGAAATGATTGCCCATGTTCCATAAGTACTTGTATCTCACCAGTCAGTAATTAATAATTTATATAGCACAAATCAGAACAAAAAAATTAAGCTGATATTTAACATTTCAATACACCTGTAATGAGACCTCGGATATTTCAATGGACAGAGGTATTCATGGGTGGCTGATGTTGACTGGTTGAAAACTGCCTGGAGTGAACCAAAATGTGTAAACTGAGAACACAAAAGCTTAGTTTTTTAATTGTCTATTTATTTTCCTTTTTTTTCTATCTTTCTGTCCATATGTCTTTTCAGCGGGATGTCCTTCTTCCACAGCTTCCCCTTTGTTAGATCCAGTGAGATCCACCACCCTTGAACCACTCTGCAGGTTTCCCTTCGCTGAATGTGCTTTCAAGACTCCACACCATTTCAAAACGTTCATCTGGAGGAAATGAAAGCCCTAGGTATTCAAACAACAGTTAAAGCAATGGAATCAAATTTATGTAAAAGCAGTGGAAAGAAAAAAAAGAAGAAGGTCCTCTAGGAGGTCACAGATTGAGCCCAACATGCTTACAGCAACCTCTGGTTATTCTGAGCACACTCTGCTCTGGTATAAACAATCATAATGGTGAGTTCAGGAAATCTGCATCTTTTTCTAAAGTGAGAAATTTTCTTCCCAGTCTATGGCTGGTAATTCATGGTGATGACAATATGGACTGCATGGTGAGGCTGCAGAGACAGTAATAAACAAGGACGCCGTCTTCAACTACTGGATGTTCCCTCCTGCTGCCCTTCACCCAAAGACAGCATGCCCAGCTAGTAAGGTTAGCCTAAGCACATTTACCCAGACAGGACAGATTTAGCCACCTTGCAGCACATAGAAAACATGAAGTACATATAAAAGTCTTCTATCAGTGTCCAAAAGTACTGTGCCACAGAATAAAACCAGAAAGAGGAAATTCTTACATAAAATATCGGACATTTTAGACTGTCCAGCTCTGCTGGACATGCTGAAAGGGTAGGATGAGTCTTACTCACCTGCACAATAACAAGAACTCACAAGTTCATAGAATCACTGAATGGCCTAGATTAGAAGGGACACTAAAGATCACTGAGTACAGCCACCTTCTGTAGTCAGGGCTGGCCCTCACCAGCTTAGGCTGCCCAGGGCTCCAACCAACCCAGCCTTGAACACCACCAGAGACAGGTTACCCACAGATTCTCTGGGTGGCTTGTTAGGATTTCTCCCTAGCATCTAACCTAAATTTCTCCTCTTTTAGTCCAAAGCCACTCCCCTTTGTCCTTCACTATCTGCGCTTGTAAAATGTTGATCTCACTCTCTCATATGATCTTCCTTCAAGTACTGGAAAGCTGCAATGTGATCTCCCCAGGCTCTTCTTTTCTCCATGCTAAACAAGCCTAACTACGTCAGCCTGTCTTCACAGGAGATGTGCTCCAGTCCTCTGATGGTCTCTATGGCCTTCCTCTGGACCAGACCCATTCCAAAGTTTTAGTTGTACTGGGGACCCAAGTTACTGCCTGTAAACTTCATAGTTTACTAGGAGTTGTTATAACACAGTTTCATTCTGGCAACAATATGCATGGCTGTGGACCGTGATGTTCTTTGATAATATTTCACAGTTTGAAAACAAATCTTTCTGGTTATTGTGATAAATGCACATAGGTCACTCTGAAAGTTATGCTTCCTATTTATTTCCATGGAAACTCCAACAGCTACAAAGAGCACAATAAAAATATTTGACAGAACAAATTATTAGCTAAGAAACACTAGTTTTCAGCAGTCACCACCACTGTCTATGCATTTTCACCAGAACAAGAGTTGAATGCCACACCTGTAAAAATTTGCACCAGTGGAGATGACCCACTGTCTCTATTGCCACTAATGAAATGCACCACCCACCACCTCACTGTTCTCACACCCACTGCCTGGTCTCCAAAAATGTTCTGCAAGCATTCAAAAATGTCAATTGCTGCCATTTTTTCCACATGGAGAAATCAAATGACACACCTTCGCTTTACCCGCACTTCCATGCCAGGCACCATTTTGCCAGGCTGTCCCTTTGCTGCCATCTGTCGCACAGCAACAAAATATAATGGGATGTTGGTGGGAAGGTTTAACCCCTACTGCCATACTACCGACATCTGCATCTGATGCCGTGGGCCAACATCATAAAATAGGAGGCATTACTTTCAGAGCTGCCCCCATAGATGTACCTACTGCCATTTACTAGACTGAACAATACCCAGTCAGGTAGGTATCACAGTCTCTATACTTCATCTGCATCTGAATCATTTGTGTACAGAATACTATTTGTACATAGGCATATAAAAATGTCTGCATTTGTGTATCTTTACATTTTAGTGTCTCTGAATGTAAAAAGAATATAAAAAGAGCTTACACGTTATGTACTGTTACCTTATAGCTTGAGCATAGCTAAAAAGGTTTATTCTGTATTTTTAAATAGCAGCTGTCTCGTAGTCTACATGGCTTTATCCACCAACAACTTGTGCTGTCATGTATCACTGAAAGAATATCAGGCTTACTTGTGCCTTCCCTTCCTACAAGGATGGCTTACCATAAGAAAGGTATTAAAGGTGTACAGTTCATTTAATCAGCGATTTTGCAAGTGTTTTACTTATGTCAACAAAGAACAAATTGTTTATAGCTTCTGGTATCTGAAAGGCACTATGCAGCATAAATTATTCAAATCAAAGCAACATAAATCTTCATACAGCAAAGGTGAAGCTGCAGAATTCCTGGCTGCGTGTTACAGCTTTGGGTAGGACAATGACCTCTAATCAGAACTCCTCAATACAGTCCTTACACTGAAGATGCCAACTTGCCACTAAGGACCTGATTATCTATAAATTTATGGGAACCTGCAATAACTGGTGTTTGCCTCCTGATAATGTTTTCTGACACATATCAGGAGATTCAGCTGATCTGTGTTAGAGATTATTGTACAGAATCTGCAGTTTATACAGGCAATGAGTAGACAGAAGGTCCATTTGAGACCTTTAGCAATAGAGAAGCACATAAGGAAAACTGTTTCCATAGAAACATGCCCCACAGCTGTAGTTAGTATAGGAAAAATAGTTTTATGATTATTTCAATGAAGTTCTACCTTTTGTTTTCAATGCAAAATGTATACAATAGGTTGCTTCACAGCATGATCTCAGTGTAGCTGAGGTCTTACATGTGAAATTCACCCCACTGTGAAAGAACCCCGCGTTTCCCTCATGTGTTCCTAAGAGTTTTATTAGATCATGTGCACAGTGTCTCTGACAGAATGATTTTTTCCATAATATAAAATTGCTTTTCCATATTTATTCTCTGTATAATAAATGTTTACTTTTATATCAATTCACAACTTTGTACATAAATTTCTCAGATATTGTGCTTTAAGGGTAAAGGATCAGACAAGCTTCCGACAAATTCAGGAGTGGGATGTTCAGTGATCCCAGAAGGAGGTGAGTCAGGCCCAAGGAGAACCATAGAAAGGTGGGCACAAAGAATTTGCTAACAGCTGGGCACCATTTTCATTCCGCTTCAGATCAGTTCAAATTTAGAGGGAAAATTTCTGTCCAGTTCCCTGGAAATTGTAGGGTTGCGGCACCTCCAAACTATTCAGTCCAAGGTATTTCTAGGAGTGCGTTTTGCTCTGTTTCTTTGCATGCCTTCATGGGCACGATCCATCTTGTGTTGGTATGAAGGCAGATCCACAATTTCAAATGAGATTTTTTTCTGCCTCTCATTTCAGAAGTGTTAACAAGGCTGCAGATTTCCCCTTCCTGCCTGGCATAAGCACGGACTTCATTAGCTGTTACCATGTACGTATGCAACACGCAGTAACTTGACACTTGGATTTATTTATTTTTTTCCTTCATGACTTTGGAGTTAGTGTAGCAGGATTGCACCGTTACACAACAGGCTGCAAGATGCTCAACTAGAAGCTCCATTTTGGGCATTAGTAAGTGAACAAGCCCAATTTACAAGGATCTAATACCGAATGTGTTGAAGTCTGTTGGCACGTGTGTATTTCTGATAATAACAGTTGTTGTTACGTTTCCTTTATCAGTTCCAGACAGAATTAGGATTATGTCCTTCTTGACAAATTTTGCTCATGGATCTCATACCCATGCAAAACCAATGACATCCAGTGCCTTAGAAAGGCATTTTCCAGAAGCCCCATTCTGTACAGTGAAAGAAACCAGAGCCATGTAGAAGATCTTTAAATGACAACATATTGCAGCTTACAGGGACAGAAGGAGAGAGGGGGGTTGTTAACCTGAGTATGATTCCACATCATACTCACATCATGCAGCACTGTGCTGCAGATCTGTGCCTGCCCACCTGTGGTCCCCAGGTGATTCTGACCATTAAAGGTGCATCCTGAAGTTGGTGCTGAGAAGTGGATTGTCAGTACACCTGAGTGTACTTCAGAAGTGATGTCCTACAGCCCACTGACTCAGTAACAACTGAGTTCATAAAGCCCAGGTGACTGGGTAAGAAACTGCTTCTGGTGGAAGCTATTGCACTGCTGCTGTTATGGGCAAGTAGAGAGGCAAGTGGTGGCTGCACAGCTCCTAATTGTACAGAATCCAACCATCACACTACAGAAAAAGAAAAGAAAGGGTAACTATCACAGCATAATTTCAACAGTAATATATTAGAACCATACTGACCTGAGCTGATTTGGCTACAATGGATTTGGAGAAGCACCTCAGTAAAAAATAATGATCTGCAGTTCAGTAAGATGTAACTGAATAATTCACATATACCAGACAAATAAACACTCCCACATGCCTCCAAAGCACCTCCAAGGAAAAGTTTCTTTCCAAAACAGAGATCACTAGCTTAGTCATTTTCTTTTCAAGTTTGCAATATGACCCAACTTGGCTCCTTCACAACTACGGCAAGGCTTCAAGACGATTTTCTTCATAGCATTTAATTTGTTAATGAGATTTGCGTGCATACTTCCAAGGAAATATCAAAAAAGTTGGCCTCATTGTTTGTGATGGCTGGACAAGGGGAAGAATAATTGTGTCATACAGAATCTATCCCTGGTCTCCCCACAGAGACATAATTATGCATCCAAAACTTAGAGAGGTGGAAGAGCCGGCTCAGATTCCACCTAAATCTGAAGGATTAATCCTTATGTCAATTTGAATGGTACAAAAGATCTGAGCATAATTTCCTCTTCTGCCTTGTGGTATACCAGATTGCAGAAGATTGCACGTCTTATTTTAAGGTTCTCCAGAGAAAATTTTCCTGGGCTTTCCTACAAGGACTTTTGACCACAGAGCAGCATTTAAGGGGAAGGGTGCTGGAATAGGTCAACACTGGCACTCGAGGAGTGCAGGAAGTGAGTTCCAGAGACGATAAAATGGGGAGAAAATTCACAACGCAATCTGAAGACGACAGAGGAAATCTTGGCAGGATGAAAGGAAAGGGCAAAATTCCCACTGACTCAGTGGAGCCCAGAATTTCCACCAAGAGGAAAATTTTTCTGAGAAGAGAACTTGTTATTAAAGAGCAGGAGCCTGAGATGCATCAGCACGCTGAACTGCCACGCTTTCTGCAGTGCCATGAGTCAATACTGGTAAATGCACAGAAGAAGAGACCCGTGGTGGAGAGGGTCAGTGTAAACAACTCTTGCTGCTGGCAGAATCACCAAATACAAAAATCTGACAAAAGAAGGAAATTGAAGTGGGTTGAGGCATGCCTGAATGTTGTGTGTATTGCAGAGCAGCCGCATCTGCAGCCACCACTGTTCCAGATCACATGGCTGCTGCACCCCTTGTTGCTGCTTTTGGGGGGTTTTCATTACAAGACAGTTTTGCTTCTTTTTATTTTTGGGGAAACACATTAAGTGACTTTTGTTCTTTCCATATCTTTTGCAAGAAAAAGAAAGAAGAAGGGGCATTGTAAATGGAATAAAAAAGCAGCAAGCATTTCTAAAGCTTCTGAAATCAGTTCAAGCTCTTTGGCAAAGCTGGCCCAGCCAGGGGCTCCTCAGAAAGCCACAGCAAAAAGGGGACTTACCCCTGATGAGACACGTGGGACAAATCCCCCTCTATGAGGAGTGATGGGACATGGCCAGAGAATGCCGTGGTTCTATTACCAGTCCTTCTCCCCACTTTCTGTTTTGACTGTATTGCAGGGGTCCATTTTAATGTACTATTATTGTTTAGTTTTGCTTTTTCTTTTCTTCTGCCATGCTATCCATTGCATGCCTGGAGAACAGAGAGAGCAGAGAGAAGCAAATCCGTTCTGCATCAATAGAAAAATATTGCATTTCTGAGGAAAGGAAAATAAGTGCTTTTCACAAACAAGGCTGTGCCTGTGTGCCTGTTGGTTTGTGCAGGGCTGTTATCAAGCCAAAGGAGCCCCGGCGATTGTGCTTTGCCAGCAGAGACAGAACAAAGGATTATAAAAAATAATATAAGCCTACAACATATGTTACCAGTACTAAAATTGATGCACATTCCTACCTAGTGCAGGGGAAGCCAGCAGCTGAATTTTACCTCGAACAAAGTCAGAAAAGAAAACAGTTTCAGGCTCGTTACCTCTAGCAGGGAGGCATTTGTGTCTGTGTGGGGAGGAAGGGCTGGGAGTGGTGAGGTTTGGTTTGGACAAAACTCAGCCAATTCCCACCTCCCTACACCCTGAGTAGGTCCCACTTGACACAGCACCTTCTGCATGTATTTTCCCTATGCAAAAGCTATGAAACAAAGTAAGGAGCAATCGGACAACTGCCAAAAAGCAGCAAGATCAAACCCACAACCTTCAGAACCAGAAACTCATTTCATAATACCTGGTATAAGTACTTGCTTACAATGGTGGCACTTAGGGATTGCAGCCAGAAATTAGTATCTCATTCAATGCAGCCCACCATGGTCTGTCCGTGCCTTTCCCCCAGAGCACACCCACTTGGGGTTCGACACGGTCTGGGAAGCCTCGCATGCAGCTGGGCTTGCAGTCTTGTTGCATATCTGACCTTACGGTTCCTGCAAAGCAAAGAAACTTGTTTGTAATGCTCGCACATTACGCTGCAATGGCACGCTGTCAACACATGCAGCGTTATGGACTGGAAAATCCAAATACAGTCTGCAAAGCCATTGGAGGTTTTCCACAGAGTACTTGCAAGGGCCTCTCCTAATTGAATTTGCCAAAATTCACATGAACTCAGATTTAATCCAATCAGTTCTACATCACATGTCTTTCAACATTGACAAAATATTTTTTTCTAATTGTGACTCTCTTATAGAACCAAATGAATCAGAAAGGGACTTAAATGAAAACCAGTCCAGATTGTTCTACACTTTAACCTTACATCTGTGCTTAATTAGGATGCTCAATTTCCCTAAACTCCAGTCATAAAATGGAAGTAATCTGTGGCCTGTTTGTCAGTCATTACAGGGCAGCAGACCTGCAAATCAAGGCCGGCTTGAGACTGTGGGATGCTGTTCGATATGGTCGTGGAGGAAAGCATGGGAGACGTGTTTGTGTGGCTAGCTGGAGAGGAACTGGGAGAAAAACTCACTGGGAAAGACATGTGAATGACCTGCATGCTGGGAATGGGACTGAGCCTTTAAAGAAGAGAGCAAATGAATGTGGAGAACAGCTGTGACTATTTAAGGCTCCCCTTGTTCTGACTGCATGAGGCTCTTATGAAAGGTTTCATAATAGCTGGTACTGGGCAGTGTTTTCAGCTGCAGAAAAGGCAACTCTTTTCACATTAAAGCCACTCTCTTTAGCCAGAAAGCTGAGCAACCTCTGGGGTGCAGCTTGGTCCTGCTCACCTTGCAGGTCATTGAGCTACCTCCTACTTCCACTGACATGGTTTTTGGAGGGGCTGTGCTGTAAAACAGAGCAAGGAACCCAGATCACAGCCCCAGATCCCCCTTTCCAAGGGCTTTTGAAGAACCTGGGCTATCTCCTTGGTTCTATGTGGCAGCCTAGCCCTGCCCCAGCCCCACCTGGAAGCCACAGCAAAGGAGTGCTGGGATCTCTTGGAAAGGCTTGTGGCAATGCTGTGTGGAGCTGCACCCTGAACACCTCATCTCCTTGCAGCCAGCAAGAGTATCTGCAATTAACCCACATCCTTAAATGTGTGAGAGAAGCTTGTCGTCTTGAGTTGTTAAAGATGCACTGCTCGGGTCTATCGCAAATCACTGGAGGAACAATAAAACCGTACCCGACACGCCAAGGTCTGTCATCATTCATTTCAAACATGCACTTCAGAGTGTTGCTGTTATGTTGTTTTTTGACATCTTGAGATCTGCATGAGAAATCCCTGTGGATGTGCTATAAATCCACATCTACAGCAGTAAGTTTTCATTGCATCAGTGTTATTAAATATATATATATACACTTATATATATATTATTTGGTGATGCTGAATGAACAATTGGCCTTTAACTCCTCCTAGACTATTAGGTCGTACTATAGGTCAGTGAAAAGGTAATTTTCCCTAGATTTGTAATAAGGTCTGGGATTTGACCTATGACCCCAATGTCACAAGGTATTCATTATCTCCACACAGATGATATACAGGCAGAGAAACATATATTTTTTATAGAACTGGAAGAATTATATTTGATGGATTCATTTTATTAGATGGATTTTATTACCTGGATAAACTCAATTAGCAGACCTCATTAATTTTGAAAACGTAACTTATTTACATTGAGCTATTCTTCCTGTGGCCATTAACATTCACAACATATAAACTTGAGCTCCAGGCATGACAGATTATTTTTGGTTCAGTGGCCAAATCTGAAAAACAAAAGGAAAGAAAGGGGAAAATATCTTCTAGCCAGAAGAGAAAGCTCACTTTGTATCAACGTAGATCTCCCTATTTAACCTATAACAACTATTTTTTTCCTACTTCTAAAGTTTATTTTCTTTAGTACTTCATAAATACTAGCCAGCGTTCAAGATGTCATTTCCTAAAGCAAAACTGAAATGTTTTGTTTCCAAAGCAGTAGAAACTAACACTTTGTATTTGTCTTTTTAAAATTAATATTATTTATTTATTTATTTATTTATTTATTTTTGAGGGATGGAGAGGTTTCTTGCTTTGTCTTAATGTAGTAAATAGTTTTGATCCCCTGCATCTGGGCTTTTGGAACAATGTCACTAGGCCAGGAAAACATTCCTCTTGCATTGAGTATCTGTACTTAGAGGAAAACATTAATGTCATGGAGTAAGCACAACATAAAGGAATAATGACATAATTAAAAGGTATCTGCATAAAATACACCCATAACAAATTGTACACATTGCCACAGTTTTTAAGAGAAAAAGGACTAGTTTGTGAACCATTTGTCAGTACAATATTGTCACGCAGTTTCAATTCCACCACAGTCACAAAAACCCACTCCTTGTATGACAGATGCTACCACCCTTGTCAGAAAAGTGAAGTGAGAGGCCAAGAGCAAAGGACTAAAATTAGGCTACTTACGGTTGGAGGTCCAGATCAAGCTATGCATTTGTAGCCAATGATGAAGTACAAAGACGCTCCAGAGAACAAGATATCCCATACTGCAAGATGGGAGCCTAAGGTGAGCGGGGAGGATTAGACACTTGCTATGATCCCTGCTCCTGCCACCATGCAGTGGGATACTGGCCAGTGTAATCAGACCACCCATCTCAAGTGCAGGCTATCTGCGTAAGTGATGTGATTTCCATTCTCCTGCAGCCTGGACAATGTTAGCAAGGCATGTGCTGATTCATGTCTAAGGATGGATGATGAAGTTCCCTCAAGCTTGCTCACCCATTTCCTGCAGCCCAGAGCTGCTGTGATCAATGAGATGGAGAACCCTTGGCACAGGGATGTGTGCACATTCACCAAGGGATGTAGTAGATCTTATTACTGTTATATAGGCATGAAAGGGCCACAGACAAAGGCAGTCTTGCCATCTCCTGATGCAGAGCTCTTCCTCTAAGGGCTTCTGATAATACAGGACTACTGCAAGGTTTTACCAGGCAGTGGCTGGACTCTTGATTGGTGGTAGGGTAGCCATAGAGCATAAAGAACCACTCCACTGATGTGGAGAATCCAGTCCTTAGTATATTGTCCATTACTAGTGCTAACGTCATGAATCAGCTCTTATTTTGAGACTGAACCACTTGTGTGTTCATCCAATGAATTCCTGTTAAAAGACCAAACCTGCTAGAGGATAAAAATCCATTAAAAGTGAGAAGCAATTTACAGTGGAAAATTGACCTATAAAACCAACGCATTTCCATCACACTAATCCAAAACACATCTCAGAATGTAGGTCTGCACTCCAAAGTAGGTCTTGTTAAACCAACCAACCTGTTAAAATTATGGGCTTAGAGCAGCAAGCTTGTATATTTTAATAGGACTTTCATGTGCTGGGCTGTAGTCCTAGGAAATTTTCTAAGAAACTGACCTCACTCTTCACATCTCAGGAAATGTTAGGAAGATATAAAAGCAAAACACATCCCTGAGACATCAGTGTATGCAACTTGCAAGGCTGATGTCTTCTCACTCTTTTTAAGCTTCCTACTTATTTTTGCATCTAACCCCATCCCGTGCACTGAAAATGCTTTTGCCTTTTCCTATCTGCCAAACACATTCCCTGCTCTATTGCAAAATCCTCCTCAACCCCCTAATTGACTTCCTCCTGAATTCTTGAATCTGAAGGATTCCCATTCTCCCTCCGCAAAGCTCCTGTGTATGGGGGACACAGTGCAGCAGCCAGCACAAATGTTCTGCAGTCACTCTGCAAAGCCCATGAGATGTGTGTAGATGTGGATGCTGAGCAGATGACTCACTGCAGCCAGAGCAGGAGTATCACACATTATCCAGGAGCACGCCTACCCTCAGGACCAGACCAGAGTGCTTGAACCAGGATCCTCCAGCATCTGCGTAGGAGATGTGGGAGGCTCAGAGAGGGGAAAGAGAGCATCTAACCTTTCAGGAAAGCCAACTTTAATTACTTAAAGCTCTAGGGTCTACTCCAAAGCCTGTAGAATTCTGCGGAAGGAATTCAGTGGGTTTGCAGTTGCTTATGGTTGCAGGGTTGGATCTCAGTAGAGAAACAATGAGGTGTTGTTGTGTAAAGGGTTCTGCCCTCAATAAAATATTTCAGTGCATAATAGATCTCCACAAGCAGGAGAGTTTCACAGCCATTGCTGGGAAGACCCTGCATGCTTATGCTTTTTTTTTCCTGCCAATATCAAAATGCAGTTTGAACTTGAGTCCACTCTTATTATCAACTTTGTCAAGAGAGTGAAAACTATAATAAAATAAAACTAGTAATATTTTTTATTCCTCTTCTCCTGCTTCCAGATGTCATAGCTGTGAATAGACAAAGTCTTTTAAAATGGTAAACAAACATTTTTACAGTAACACAATTTATGAATCTGACAGATAAGTACATAACAATTTGTTTTTATAGCATGCAGATAGTAGCACAAGGGTGACATTCAGCAAGAAGCAAAGAAGGCACTTACGTCAACCTTGTTTGTGTCCACTGTCACTAATCCACCCCTTTCATTCATTAGTGACTCACACTTTCCTTCTTCAACATTTCACTACTAATGGAACCACAGAAGCCCGTACTATAATCCTTCATGTCACTTGGAAGTGGTAGGTCTAGAACATTTCACTTCCCTGACACCATCCTTACACACATGGGCAATATCTCTAAATGACTCCTTTGTAGAACATCACACTGTATGACGTCTTCTTGGATGCTCCATTGAAGGTCTTCCATGAGCTATCTGCTGAATCAAAGCATTACCTTGAGTGTATTATTTATCTTCACAAGTACTAGAATGGGCAATTCTTGTGCTTGGGTCATATGATCCTGAAAGGCCTGCCAGCTTTCCTGAGCAACGTTGTCCTTCAGAGCTGCCTCCCCTGGGATCCCACCTGTTGTTGACCTGATCTCCTGAAGACCGGGGTCTGTCCTCTGCTGCTCTCCTTCCTCACTGTGTTCAAAATCCCACACTTTGCTGTTTCGTGGTCACTACGGCCAAGGCTGATGCCCATTTCCACATCCCCAACCTGTTCTTCCATGTCAATGAAGATCAGATGCAGCTCTCAAACAGATCACCCCTGGTTGGCCAACCTAGAACCTGTTTCATGAATTTATTCATGGTAATCTCTAGAAACCCCATGGACTGCTCATGTCTCACCATGATGATTTTCCAAACGATGTCGAGGAAGGTTGAATTCCTTCATAAGAACCAAGGTTAATGATTCAGAAACTTCCTTCTGTGCTCTAAAAAAGGCTTCTTCAAATTTCTCACTGTGATGGAATGCCTCTAACACACATCCACCATGATATACCTTTCACATTCCTTTTTTCCCTCACCCACAAGCTCTCCTCCAGCCCATCATCTACTCCACTGAGGAGCTCCGTATACCCAAGCTTCTCTTTTTCACATGCAACAAGTGTCTTGCCTCCTCATCTTCTTTACTTGTTTTCTCCTCAAGAGCCAACACAGCTACTCCAGGAATGCAAGCTGCTCCCCCAAATCTCAGTTACTCCAACAATGTTGAAGTTAAGCAAAAATAAATAAATAAATAAATAAATAAATTTTAAAAATCAGTCATTTTTACAGTATCTCAGAGTATCTATTTCATGTTTAGGACTGCATCTACAGGAATGGAGTCAGGAAGAAAAATCAAAACATCCTTTGGTTACTCCAAGAGGATAAGAGCAACCATAGCTTTTATTACAAACATCTGCCAACAGACAAAAACATAGATATCACAAAGCAAAGACAGCAACAGATTTTGGTGCCAAAGTGGAGGACTCTGATGGAGTCTAAACCAAGGTACTCCCATTCCCCTTGCAGCTCCCTGATGGCTCCTCATGGCCTTACCCCTCCCAAAGGGATCAAGGATGACATCAGAGTGTGCAGCACCAGAGAGGTCCAGGAACTTCCAGAGGCAGCCAGAAATGCCATTGACTGCTCACTGAGGGTCTGAATAATGCAGAACTCAGCAGACTCATGAGTCTGCAGAGATCTGGACTCCTCATGGTGGACAAATATATTTAATTCTGTGGCAATGTAGATTTTAATACATTGAAAAAGCCACATTGATGGCTATTACAGGGCTCTATCTGCAGAGATACTGGTATACAAAAAGAAAGTTTCAACACCTCCTTGGAAAAATAAATTATTGCCATTTCTGAGATTGTGGCATGGGCAAAACTTGTCCTCATATGGTATAAGCTCTTGGTGAGACGAGCTTCATAACTTTAACATGATTTCACCACTCAAGAGTTAAGTAGCCATCCAAGGCTGATGCAAATCAAAACTTTATGCTACTCTGGGACATACTACACTCCTCCTTCTTCTTGTGATGATCTTTGTCAACCATCAGATCGTATAATTTAAAATAACACAAATTCTGGACCTTTTGACATAGATTCCCCCCCCCCTTGCACCCAAGGAGGGACAGTTTTAATTTATACCAGATGGTTTCAGACTGTAAGAAACAGCATGTCAGCTGAGGGCTAGCCAAGAACAGGTGTGTCCCACCCTGTCCCAGAATGCCTCTTCCTACCCTCCTCCTTTCTACCCAAGCAAGAGCAGGGGTAGGGGGGAGGGGAGTCAGCAGCCCTTGTTCTGCATCACCAGAGAATTAAGTACATCCAGAGGTTACGTCTGAGATGCTCTGTAAACTGAATAAATCTGTTCTTTTATGTTAAGGAAGAGTCAAAGATTGAGGAGAAAAATAGATTTTAGAATTAAGTGCATGAAAATGCTTAATATATTGCCAGAATGTCACTGAAAATCAGGAACAGGATAGCAAGAAGTCTAGAGAAAATGATCTCTTTGAGTCAAACATTAATAAATGTCTGCAGTATAATAAAGATGATCTCATGTTCATTATTATTTCCCATTAGTGATCTTTTTTCTTGCTATAGGTTTTCTTTCTTTTTCTTTACTCCCAGATGTTGTAAAGTTAATTACACAATCATTTTTGTATGGAAAAAAAAAAAAAAAAAAAAAAAAAAAAAAAAAAAAAAAAAAAAAAAAAGAATGAAGAATACTGGAGTCACTGCAGTGCAGCACAGAATGAAGGAAAATTATCCTATAGATCCTCAGAAAAAGGGGAATTCTTCATAATCCCAAGGCTGAAATTCTTCAATATTCTTCAGCCAGACCCTACTTTTTGCAAGGCTTTTTTCAGTACAGGCTGAGATTTGCTGGGATCATTCTCTATTTGCAAGATACAAAATAAGGACAGCTGTAGCAGTAAAGTTTGCCTGCCAGCAAAGGGTGCAGCAAATGCAAGAACATGTAGGGGAAAGTCCTTTGCAGACCTGTGTGTCATAAACCTTCTGTCCACTGTGCCTCATTGTCCCACATGCAAGATTGGATGCAAGTGGCTACTTGTATTGGGCAGCACACTCATTTAGGTGTCCTTGGCACACATATAACCCACCCCTGGAGCATACAGTTGCTCATTCAGCCTGAAAATATGTTAAATGACCCAATATGCCTGCAAATCTATAGGATCTGCAGACATAAATATAGGTATGAAGGCACATGGTAATGTTCAAAAAGTGTGGATGTTGTTCCATTTTTCAAAAGCAGGCTGCACTAAAAATTATTTCTAGCTTCAAAGCATTAGTTGAAATACTTTAGCCAACTTTTTCAAAAACACCCAAAAAGAAACCAGTTCCAGTTGAAAGGCAATCAGACAGAGAATCATTAAGGTTGGAAAAGACCACTAAGATAATCTATTTTAACCATCAGCCCATCAACTCATCCCCACCATGCCCACTGACCATGTCCCTCTGTGCCACATCCACATGTTTCCTGAAAACCTCCATGGACAGTGACTCCACCACCTCCCTGGGCAGCGTGTTGTAATGCCCCAAACTTTAGCTTTTTGGTTGTATCATGACTGAGGCTCTTCCATAAGGTCTCAGTCACAGGGATCTCTAAATGTCCCCTGGAGAACACAGGGAGCAATGACTGTGCTGGATAGTGTTGCAATCCACTAGTGGTAATGGCACTTGGGTGCAAAAGGTGAGGACAGCCTTAAGGTAAGGTAAATTCCAGGTCTGATGGTGACGTCTAGCCTTGATAACAGCTTTAAAAAATACTTTGACTAATAAATGCTGTTGAAAGCCAAAGGATGTTTAGGAAATGAAAGTTCATGGAGTAAGAGAATCTGAATCACAGAGCACTGTTCCTATTGTCATTTCATTTATCAGCAGTCATTTTTCCAGCTTCTTCCTGACTTCCTCTTGAAGGCTGATGGGTTTTCTGGGCACACACAGTGACCAAGAGACAGGCCACCACCTCTGAGTATTTAAAATTAACTCTTGGGCCATGCTGCAAAGCCTTGGGGGATTATTTTGTAAAATAGATTTTTTAAAATACTCCTCACCAGATTTGTCAGGTGATGAGACATTTTATTAACTTTGTTGCTATGAATTTTTATTAGGCCAATGAGGAATATTCATTCCTAAGGGGCTTGAACTAATAAAATTGTAAAATGAAAGGCTGTAACAAGTGCTTCGTCTCTGGATATCTGCATCTTTAAAACTGAATTCCTCCTAGTGACTGATCTTGACTTTTTCTGCTTTTGAAAATACATCTATTTGCCTTTGTTGCACTGTGGCTCTTAAAGTCCTGACACCTGGAATCCCATGAATATGTAAGAAGCCAGATTTCATCACAAAAACAAAATGAAACCCTCAAAGTGTTAAACAAAGAAACATATAAACCCTTTATTGATGTAGATTCCCGAACTGGACAATTTTAGAGCCAGAAAGGATTGTTGCAATTTTATTGCAACTTTCTGTACAACCGAACCCCTACAAATTCCCTATATTAATTCATGCCTTAAGATTAAAAGCCGTGCTTGCAGCAGAATGGCTTTTTAAAAAAAGAATTTCATTTTGATTTAAAAATTTCCAGTAAGGGAGAATCCAGCCCAATTCTGTGTAAATCATTCCAAATGATTAATTATCCTTGCTGTTAAGAACATGCACCTTCTTTTTATTTCTGAATTTGCCTCAGTGCCTTTTCCAGCCATTGGTCTTATTAGCCGCTGCACCTTTGTCTGGTAGACTGAAAAACCCTGAATTACCTAAATCTTTTCCTTGTGGAGGTACTTATGGGCTATAATCAGTTCACTGCTAACCTTCTCTCTTAGAAGTTACTTAAATCTTTTCCTATTAGTTATCCTTTAATTATTCTCAAAGCTCCTCTCTGAACTCACACTATTTTTTTTTATAACCTTCCCAAAGTTTTGGCACCAGATCTCAGCATGGGACCCAAGAGACTGAGGCACCAGGACAAACCACCATGGAAATATTCCATCTCCCTCTATTTTTATTTTATTTTATTTTATTTTATTTTATTTTATTTTATTTTATTTTATTTTATTTTATTTTATTTTATTTTATTTTATTTTAAATACAGACAGGGACTGAACTATGACTGTTCTCATGCTCAGATTGCTGTCAGGTTTTCATCCTGACAGAAAGACTTGTTTCCCAAATTTTCTCCTTCCACAAACAGAGCCACCCTTGAGGTCTGACCTACAGAATGGGCATTTTGCATTCAGCCACACTAAAAACTTATTTGACAAAGTCCAGTGTTTTCTCTCTGTATCAGTAACTATCTCCAAATCTCCTCAGCTGTGAGGAACAATATCCTGGCCTCTTAAGTTATTACTACAATACAAACAGGAGAACAAGTCATTGCTTGGCCTTCTTGATGAAGACTCCCTACCTATAACTAGATTTGAACAGACTGTTGAACACAACCTCAGTCTTCTTAATGTGTGCCATTGATTTTATAACATTCTGCTTTGTTATTCAAGATGTGTGGTCCCACATACAACAATATTGGTGTTTATTACATTGCAAATACTCCTACTTCCATCAGCCAAAGCTGTAATCACATTAAAATTTGAACTGAGCTAATCCAACAAGATTTTCTCATACAAATAATTCTTAGTGATACTTCCTTCCTTTAAATTGCTATTAATCTGTTCCTATCTCTGCTCTTCTGCTGTTTTTCAAAGAATGCTATCTGCAGACTTAGGCATTTCTTCAACTTTTTCTAAATGCAGGTGCATCTTCTTTTTGAGGAAGTCTTAATTATTCCCAGAATTTACTAAAACTATGTTAATTAACCAAAAAGCTTTTCAGTTCAGAGGCTGGAACTCTCAGACAGGATAATTTGAAAAGGCCCTGTTTCAGTATCTGTAACTCAAGACAGTCGTCAGTTACTATGGAATGGGAATATATGTAGGTTGCTACAAAAGTAATGTTTCCTATCTGTTTCCGTGGAAATCACAAGAGATAAGGAGAGCAAAACAGCACTATTGGATAGAAGAAATTCTCAATGATAAAACACTAGTTTTCAACATAGTGACCACCATTAGCTATGTATTTTCACCAGCAATGAGCATGACACTACATACCATGCTTGTAAAAATCTGCATGACTGTCCAGAACGCAGCTTGTTTTTCACATCACTGTCACCACTGTTGAAACACACAACCCACTTCTTCACCGTGTTCATATCCACCGTTTGATCTCCATATTTGTTCAGTAAGCGTGGATGAATGTCAATGGGGGCCATTTTTTCTGCATGAAGGAATTTGATGACACATCTTTGCTTCATCTACACTTCCTCGTCAGACACCACATTGTCAGATTTCTCCTCTGCTGCAATCTGTCACAAATCAATAACATGCAATGGAATATTGGTGGGAATGTCTGACTTCAAGAGCCATATCACCAAAGTCTGTCTCAGATTTCATGGGCAAACATCTTAAAATAGAAGGCATTATTTTTGGAGCAGTCCTTGTATTTTATCATTATTATATAACTTTAATATCCTATAAGCTTCCTCCTTGTTTCCTCCAGCCATAGTGCAGAAAGATTCTTAATCTAACACATCTAATTACAGAAGTAACACTTTTACTGGGATTCCTTTTCTTCCTATCGTCTTTAATTCCCCTGGCTATATCTTTCCCTTTGTATCCTTTTTCTACCCTCAGCAGTTTTCGACGTTTCATTACTTTTCCACACTATTATCCACATTTCTTTTTTCCATGTACTATATGCCAGATTTTAATTGTTATGCATATTTCTCTTCCCATAAAACAAACAAACAAACAAGCAAACAAACACAGACCTAGTTGTTTTTAAGGTTTCTTTCTTGACTTAAAGTTTGTCGCTCTTGGATAACTTATAAATATTATGAAATAATTCAGTCTTTCATATTTTGACGCTTTAGCTCTTCTAAGCTGAATATGTCTTCATTATTCCAACACAGTAAAAATGGACTCCTAGAAACTTTAAGTAAATATAGTACCGCTGTGAATATTATGTGCTTTCTACAAACCAGTGCAGTTGATCTGAGTCAAAACAATCTCTGACATCTAGTTCTGAGATCAGCTCAGCCAATTTTCCATCCAGTGTCTTACAATACCCAGTGGAAGTGTGTGCATGCTCATCACTGAGCAAATCCATTTCTTTTTGCTTATTACTGGGCTCCTTGCAGTCCTTGAAGACAATTAGAGATTTTTCTTCAGGTTCCTGGCACCTTGATTAATTTTGTTCTCAGTATCTTGATTTTTCTGCTTTCTCTCTCCTTCACCAATAAGTTCACTGTTGTTTAGTTTAATACCTTTCAGAGTACTTTAAGCAGCCTGTACATCAGAAAACTAGTTTTCATGTACTGCAATTACTTCTGAGACTGGATAGCCTGCCTTTCCTCTCCTTACCACAAGAGAAGCAAATATTCCCTTGAAGTTCTAGCAGTTCTGTTTGCCTCCCCAACAGCTAGCCTTGGGCGCATCTTTCATCTACTTCTGACCTATGGAGCTGTTGCCAGTTGGTGGGACACCACAGAGCCCCGGATCAATAGTGGCAGGAATGACACAGGCAGTAAGGCTAAAAGGTGAGAGCTACAAACTTTCCCCAGTGACATCCAACAAATCCAGTTTGGGTCTTTCTTGAATCTGTCTCTTTTATGAAAAAAAGTGAGGCTTTGTGACCTCCTTTTTCGTAAGAGCATAAGGCCAGGACTTAATGTCCTAACCACTGAGAAGTGATGCCATTAAGATGAAAGTGTGGAGGGCAATCAGGGCTCAGCTAGGACCTCTGGACACAGGTCTTCTTATTGTAGACCCCAGAGAGCAGGACAGCATTCCCTAATGTTTGTACTATTCAAATACGCAGGCTTGTCCCTTCCCAAGCGTTCTCTTTATTTGTTTGTTCACTTGCAAGGTCCCTGGCTCCCCAACAGGGATCCCTGGTAGCATGATGTGCAGGAATGCCCTCCCAAACCAGGTGCTGCCAAACCTACCAGGTTGCCCTCTAGATCAAGCTCCCTAAAATGTATGGGAGGGTTTGTGTGTGTCCCATAAATTTTGTGATCCATCACGTTAAAGAGAAATTGTTGAAATTCCACCACTTTTGCAGGCTTTCTTTGGTAGAGATGTATGGAGCAGAGCTAGTCTAAGACCTTCCTTATGGTATAGAAAGTTTTCCTGCCTGTCTGTTCACCTACACAACAGTCAGTCCACACCTTAAGATCATTCTTCCTGTTTTATTTGTTTTCTTTCTGCTATTTATCTGCCCAGCATCTTCCCATACCACCAATTTTGCAGTGCTCTGAGAATTGCTTGGCGTTGCTGGTCACCACTGACTTTTCTGCTAAGAGCTGAATCCCCTATTCTTTTTTCCTTTTCTGTTTTGTTATTTTTTTATACATTGATTATATCAGTAGAGTGAAGGAAAGTATTACAGGGAGAGACAGTTTGGTAAGAGAGGTATTGGAAGGGAAGTCAGCATATATTTGTGCTGTCAGTTTTAATGCATCATTTGTTGAATCTGTATATTTTATGTGGTCCAGAAATAGTTTCTGCATATCTTGTCCATCTACTGTTTTATCCTGCAATTGGGATGTTGGTCTTTCATGTTCTTTATTAGTGCTGTCCTTTCATTAATTCTTTGGATGGGCACCAATTTCCCTGATCTGACAGTTGCAGTGGGGTCTGCAGAGTGGCTTATTCTTCCAACAGGACCATTCTCTGTGCCACCCTTACTCAGCACAGTTGCAGAGCCAACCTCAAGACCTCAGCATTAAAGCCAAAGCACCTATGGCTGACAGGGCTCCAAGTCCCTCACATGGACACCAGTGGCAATGCTGTAACACCTATCTGTTTTTTCAAGGTGATATACTCAGGGTTTTAACATAACCATTTTAAGATGGAGAAAATGAGGCTGTGAGAAGCCATGGGATTTATTAAACTTTATAGAACAGAGACAAAATATGATTTCAATTTTCTGGATTCTCTACTGTGCCCTAAGATTACCACATTCCTTACTGTTTGTATTATTTAAATACCAAAGCCCACTGCCAGCTCTGCACATGGGCAATGGGGCTGGGCTGCACATGTTACTTGAGGAGCACCTGTCAGGAGACCTCCGTTCATTGTCCATTTCTGTGTTTTCCCATAGTTATGGCCCCTCAAGATGAAAGAATCAGCCCAGCTAATTGAAATGCACCTGGAAAATTTGCATTTGGATAATAAGAGGTGGGGGGAAATTAGGTGGAGATGCAAGGATTTTACAGATGTTTTTTTTAATTGGCTGAAAAAAAATATGTTTATTTCCATGGGGTTGAGAATTTCAAAGCTAGAAAACCAACAAACCAAGAAACAGTTGGGTGGCATAGCTCAACATTTCCTGCATGAGACTAAAATTCTGTAAAGCTGATTCCATTGCACTGACAGTGCCAGGGGAGGTCTGGTTGCTAGAAGAACAAAGCCTGGCAGACATCACATGAGAGACTGGTTTGTAAACCATCACATGCAGAGAAAATATATTCATCACTTTCAGGGAAAGTCTAGAAGAGGAACAATTAATTTCCCACCTATTTACAAAATAGTCTCATCATTCAGGTGTTGCACTGCAGCTGGAAGAGAGCAGGAAGCATAAGCTCTCTGTAGCATGTCCATCTTGGTGGCAGAGAAAGATGACAGAAATTGTTTTTTTCTCTTTCTTTCTAACTGGTAGAGACTGAGACAATACCTTTGACCATTCACAGACTGATATAGAAAGGAGTAAAGTGGTTTGCATTTGTGCCTGCAAAGGAAAAGCAAGAAAAAGTAAATGTCAGCTGGGGAAACTGGCACTCTGCAGCAACTAAAAGAACCCAGTAGAAACCCATCTCTGGCAGAGGATGGAGAATAAGATCTGGAGTCTGGACAGCCTGGTTCTTCCTTTCCCCTCAACACACTGACTGTGTACAATTTGGGATCAAACCCTCACAGACACCTAAGTGCCTCGTTTCCTCTGATTCAGTAATCTGCAATCTGGTGAAACCTCATAAATCTGAGTGCAGTGTTTTGTTTTGCTTTGTTTTTCTGCTGCTCTTAATAGAGGCAGAAAGAAGCCCGGTGTGAACATTGTAGTTGTTGCTCAAAATTTAGAAAGTGCTTCCAGATATGTTAGGTTTTCTTGACAGAAGAAATAAAATAAAGTCCCAAATTACCAATATGTCACTTTAAACTGAGGTAATTTGGAGGTTTTCTTGATACTCATAATCCTTTGAATCAACTAAGCCAGACATGCATGATCAACAGAAGAAAATAGTGTAGGAGGAAGGAAAACATATAGTCTATGAATACAATATAAAAAAGAATACAGCACTGAAATGACTATACATTATGGTTCACTGTTTGCAAATACTCTTATGGAATAAATTCTCAATTAAAAAAAAAAAAAAAAAAAAAAAAAAAAAAAAGGAGGTTGAAGTGGAATAATTACCATTATGTTTGTCTGAGACAGCATTTTTCCATTAGCCACAATTAAAACAGCAGTGGTAAATTAAAATCATTTCCCATTTTGCACTTATTGCAAGGAAACACTAAAGAGGGAAAAAAAAAAAAAAAATAGGAGGAGCAAAATGAAAGAAAAACAAAGCACAATAATTAATATATTGATGACTTGGCATAATCCCTGACCTGATCGATCATCACGAGATTGTGATTTTATTTAATTAGCTTATGATAATTTAATACAGAATCCCAGTGTGCCAATGAAAACTGGCAAGTGAAAACGTTGACCTTCTGCTCACATATGCAGCACTGCCTCTCAGCGCTAACAGCCTATCTGCATCAATGCTAAGCGGCTCCCGCCTGACATGAGAGCTGCTGCATCGGGGGGAAATCATTACTGCCCGCAGTGAGATCAGAGTTTGGCTCTTTTTGGTGTATGAGAGTCTGGGGAGCAAAAGGGACATTGTTTCTTGCCAGAATAATAATTGGGTGCTATGCGATTATGGAGTGCCGCCATCAACTGGAAATGAACAGACAAGTTTCTTTCCGTTTGTTTTATTAAATGCTGTTATTGTTATTTATTATGTTCTTGATCATCAATTTTCTCAGAGTTGCTAACAAAGTGCCACATAAATCCAGGCTGTCCCTTCCTGACCTTTATAACATCATGCAATTTTCCCCACTCACCCTTAATTCCAGATATAAACCAATGCGAAAATATGCGTTTTGTTAAATGGCAAGTTTTCTACTGAAGGCATTTCTTTTGCAGTAGGAAGCAACTGCATTAGAAAGAAATATCTCAGCCAGACCTCCTGCATACTTCTCCCAATACATAAGAAAAAAAATATGTTGTGGTCAAACCTACATTGTTCCATTTGCCAATTGCAAAATAATAATAATGTTTGATGGGCAAAAACTCAGCTGTCAGGGGAGAAGACAGACGATTCTGCTTATTGAATGCTATTGACTTCATGGGGCCAATAAAACAACTCGCAAATAAAAGAAAGAGGAACCGATTCATGTCCTGAGATGGTGTGACGTAGCCCTTTTTCTGTTTGTATAATGTTGTGATTAAATATGGTGGGGCCCTGGGGAGCGAATTTTTTATTTGAAGGTTAAGCCAATATTAGCAAAAAAATAAAATAAAATTAATCAAATGGCCCAGAGCATCACAGCCGCAGTTGATTCCAAGAATGTTTGGTTACAAAATGAGCAACTGACTAATTGTGTAAATGCTGTTAATTAGCTGTGCAGAGCCCCTAACTGGGCTTTTCCCTGTAACTAATAAGAAATCAATTAGCTAATGAAGTGGCCATTAAATGCTATGCTAATCTTAGCTGGGATATTTTTAATGTTTCTTCTTCTTCTTCTTTTTTTTTTTTTTCTTTATGATCCTTCCTAATTGCCATTGCCATACGGAGCTCACAGCTTTCAGCATGTCTAATGAAACATCATTATATCATAACTGGCATTCTTGGAAGAGTTAGTGGCAAACCTGCTTCCCAATTATTTTTAATTGCCAGACATACTCATAACCGGGCCTTTTACCGCGTAGTTCAGATCCGTGCACTGTCATGTAATATACACAAAGATTGTGTTTTCCTCTCTTTGCATATGAAGCGTGGTTGTGGCATTGGCTGCACCGGGGACTGCAAGCAATACTCTGTACCAGAACCCAGTGCCAGCCTGTGCTTGTCATTCAGCCACAGCCCACGGGGCCTCGGCATCATGTTCCCACTGAGCACTGAAGCTCGATGGATCTCAGGGAGGGTTCACCTTTGTTTGAGGATGCCCTGTGCCCGGTAAACAACACCCGCAGCCAGCCCTCCATAACTACAAATGCAACTGCAGCTTCTGGGCATTGTGATCTAGCAATTATTATTGGGATTAGCAATCATGGAGTGCGAATGTCTTCAGTAAGTCCTACTGATTTTGTCGCCTTCTAAAAGAGTTCATTAGCACCATTTATTTATGCCTATAAAGTCTAACTTAGAGAAGGGAGAGAATGTACCTCTTCTTTAGGTGGCACAGCTGCAAAATCAGGGAGTCACAGAATCACAGAATCGCTATTTATTCTTCAAAAGAGCCCTTTGTAAGGAGGGAGGTGAGATTGACTCCCAGTTTTTAAAATGCTCCGGAAGCCGCTAGTTTTTATTTGCCACCCCAGCACCTATCTGGTAATGGAATCATGCTTAAACGCTGAATCTCAATGAACTCCTCTAAATCTACTGGTGCTGGAGTAGGTTATGTGTCAGGATTAGGCTGGCTCCTCCCTGCCCCCTGCAACACAATGGTACTCGAGACATCTGTGCACAAAATACGAGCTTTTTTAAAGAATGTTTTCAAAAGAGAGTCTCGTCTCTCCAGCTCCCTCTTTTTTCCCTCCTCCCTCCTTTTTTGGATAACATGCAAATTGAATTGGTTAATTCTGCACCCCAGTTTCAGGAAATCTGCCACCAGCAGCTGCCACTGTTTCAGATGTCAGGAGGATACAGATACACTGTGACATTTTGTTCATTAAATAAACAAACCAGGTTCAGGCTAACAACATTAGGTAGAAAGCCCCATCAATTCTTGTACATTTAGTTCACATAATAGGAAGTGACAATTGTTCCTTAGCTTCATAAGCACTATATTGAAGAACAAAAGGAAAAAGCATACATAATGTGGCAACAGCAACAACAGTTGCCATAAAATCCTGCAAGGTTGATTTAGATTAATGAGGCACATAACTTTTTGCCCAAGGCTACTTTAAGTAAATATGGCTACAAACATGGCTACTAGGGAAGAGGAAAAAAATTGGCAGGAATTTTTTTCTCTTACATATGGGTTTGGTCTTATTTATTTGATTTGACTATCAAGTAAGAAAACTACTTTGGCAATAAACTCTCTATAGATGAACGACTTGCACGGTGAGGTTATATGAAAACAAAAACAAAATATGCACAAAAAAAGACTGGTTTTATACAGTTCAGTGGTATAGTGTTTTATGCTAAAAAATGTTAACTAGCTTATTGACTTCAGGTTAAAATGAGAGAGAGTAGAAACTCAAATTAAAATCCTTAGATCTTTTCTATTGTGACAAATCAATGTATCTGAAATATCAATTCTGACTTTTGCACCTATGAAATATAAATAGCCAAATATATCAGGTACAATTCATCAGCTATACATGGTCTAACGCAAAACTCACAAAAACTGGATATTTTGTAATGCATTTAATAACAATAGTAATAATAATAATAAAGAGTGTACTATCTAAAATCAGACCATCCTAAGGTTTGGGTATCATAGATAAGGCTGTCATTCAGACTTAGACTGAAAGGTACAGACAATAGGAAAAAAAAAAAAAAACAAAAAAAAAAAACAAAAAAAAAAACCTTGCACATTAATATGTATAGCACCATGATGTGGCTCTTAATATTCCAAAGGGACTTCAGCAACTCCATGGGAAAAAAAGCCAAGCATAGGCTGGCTCTTGTAAATCCTGGCTGATGGGGGCTGCCCCGCTGGAGGACATGTGCCCCTTTCTTTTGCCCTCATCTGGCCTGGCCTCCCTCTGCCCCAGGGCCTGTCCACCCAGCTAAAGCCTTGTGGACATTTTGGAGCATCTCCATGGGCCCATCTGTGGCCAAGGGGAAAGGAGACAAGGGGATGTCATTTCTAGCTCCCTCCTCCTGCAGGATACCTGGATGGCCCTGTCCTCCAATGCCACAGTCAGACATGGATCTGGCAGGTGTGGAAATATACTTTCATCTGAACAACCCCTATTGCCACCACACATGCAGAGTCTGAATGCAGCAAGTTGTTCCAGGACAGACTGGCACCAATTTAAATGTGGTGGGGTTCTGAGCCCTTGATTTCTTGTCAGCATATCCTGACATAGGAATCCTGGGCTTCCCCACCTGCTGTTAGGTATCTCTTTCCAACATGTCCAAGACAAGTGAGTCAGAAGGCCTGCTCCTTTCCAAAGAGGGTGATACACAGTGAAGGATGAGCAGAGGTGAAGATCAGAAGCAGGTGCACAGATTTCATAGTGCCCAAAGGCTTGGAGGGCTCTTGTGTGACAGCAGAGCCTGAACCAAAGGCCACTGAGAGCAAAAAGCATGTTTTCAGTGCCAGCTTCCCAATCATCTCGAGTTGCCCATGAGTGGTGGTCACAACGCAGGTCCTCCTTAGCCCACACATGGTGGACAAGCTGATGTGGCAGCTCAGAAAAGGTAAATACAACTCCAATAATTTTGCTCTTGCTCTCACCAACTCGTATTAAGGCTCCTCCACAAAATTCCCACAACAGGGTGTTGTGCTGCGAGTCATGGCAAGGGAGAATTTTGGCAGGAAATTGGGAAGATGAGATGAGGGTATCAGCAGCATGACAAACCCCCAGCTTGGACTATGTACTTTTGGGGATGTTATTTCTGAGGGATCTCCATATCCATGTTCCAAAAGAGTCTGAATTCTAAGGGAATCTGTGTTTTTACTGGAGAATGTTATGCATCTAAAATTTAAAAAAAAAAAAAAAAAAGCCAACGTGTATCCATCTGATCATACTAAACTATATTAACTTCAGCAGTTTTGGACTCAGATTGTTTCTGTGGACTAGTTTATTGCTTGTCTGGAAAAGATATGCATGCTTTTAACTTCATGTATTCCCACTTCTTGGAATAATTTTTAAAGGATTTCTTTTTCTTAGATCACAGGGTGAAGTGGATTCTGCAGTGAACAAGGAGATTTTTCCTTTTAAATGAGCCAGTTAATTTCCTTTATGTGCTGTAGTTTCATTCAACCATACACAATTTGTGCGAATATCACTCCCAAGACATGTCTATTTCCAGTAAAAATATGGAGATAATTTTTGTTTCCTTGATACGAACAGCTTTTTAAGTGAAGAATCATGATAGTCAATGCTTTGCAAACTGAAACAAATACTGTAAAATCTGTGGAAAGGGATAGTTACAATGATGTAAGAAAAAGATCACATTTAGAAGAAATCCCAATTGAAAAACAATTGTGATTCTCAGTAACGTTTCAAAAAAAAAAAAAAAATCCAAAACAAGGAAATAACAATATATTTTTCAAATATTTTTTCAAATATTCTCTTGCATAGGTTTTTTAATTAGCTGGTATATTACAATAGGCAGATTGACTTCCCTCCCTCCCTCCCTCCCTCCCTCCCTCCATCCTTGCCTTCCTTCCTTCCTTCCTTCCTTCCTTCCTTCCTTCCTTCCTTCCTTCCTTCCTTCCTTCCTTCCTTCCTTCCTTCCTTCCTTCCTTCCTTCCTTCCTTCCTTCCTTCCTTCCTTCCTTCCTTCCAAGTCCTACACAAAACCCTTAAGAAACTTTTATAAGTTTTTACATCTACATAAATTTTGTAATGTAGCATTTAAAATTCTCACCAGAGATTCATTGTCAGCATTGTAGGGACATGGATTCATTCTAAAACCTGCCCATTGGGGAAGCCAAGTACCACAGACCATTTGAGTAATAAAGGGATGAAATATAAAGGATAGTAATTTCATATGGGGAATTTGTTGAGTTCACAACACAGGACTGAAAGCCCCAGTTGTGGTGGAGGAAGAGATGCCAAAGGACTTAAGGCCTCAAAATAAGGTTTCCATAGATTATCTAAAAATGGTATATTACCAAATCAAGATAAACTAGTTTAAGAATTGTTTAAGCCAGTATACATATGCCTACATGAGGGATTTGCACTTCTACCACCAGATGGATTTAAAATCATTTTAGTCTGAGAGTGCTGCAGCTTTTGTAATGTAGGTGAGTGTAGGCATTTGCAAGAAGCAAGGTGAGCACAAGCAAGTTACATCCTGGCTACCATTAATCTCAGAGACAGTCTTCACACTGTACACCACATTACTGAGAAAGAAAAACAGATTAAACAGGAATATAGGTATTAAACTGTTTTTTATTTATTTTTCAGTCTTGAAGCCCGCTGTTTGAAAAGTACACAAATTGCCTTCATAACAAAAGAAGGAAGAAAATCTGCACAGCGTCTGCCATCCCCTCCCACCCTTTGCATCAGGTCGCAGTGGCTGTGCTCCTTGTAAGCACGGAGAGCAACAGCAGAGAACTGGGGAGCCACTCAAAAACAACTGAAGCTTCTGGGGACAGAGGGTTCCCTTCCTTGACAGAGCTGCAAGTTTCCCAACTGGCCCTGCCTTGATTCCTGGAAATTTACTCCATCCTAACTTCTTGAGCAATCAATTAAATAAATCCCTTTGATCTGCGCCCTAAGATTTTAGCTATTAAATTTGCCTTTCCCTGTCAGCTCACAACACTGCTCCCTCAGCAGCAGAGAAGTCCTGTGTTCCTCCAGCAGCCGTCCCACTGCCGCTGCCCAGCTGCTGCTTGCCCCTGGGGCTCCCATGTGCTTGGGGAACACAGGCAGGAAATTACGTTTTCCCTCCTTGTAATTAATAAGAGCTGAATATTTGTGGGTTTGGTGACACTTTTTCAATTGCCGGAGCCAAGAAAAGAAAATTATTAGCATTTACAAATTAAAAGGGAGTATTTCTTACAAAATTTATAAGCAAAAAAAAAAGACAATATGCTATATATATATATATATATATATATATATATATAAAGTGTTCTTTTGGAAGTTTGGTTAAGGAATTCTTTAACAGTTGCTGTGGGCAAATTTTAATACCAAGTCTGATTCCCTGCAGCGTGAAAGCATGCATTAAATGTTAAGCACATGAGTTATCTCACCGTCTGAAAGGCGACTGTCCTCATTCTGAAGGGGAAGGGGTGCGCAGGCTCCAGAGCTCTGCAGAGCGAGAGCCCCAGTTTGCAGTGCTCCTCCTCTGCGTGCTGCTATCGAGTGTATGTTCTGCAGAGGTCACTGCGCAGAGTCTACGAATGAACCGTGCTTTTTTACAATAACCATTCTTACTTTGAAAACGCTGCGGCCACACAAATGGTAGGAGACACAATATGGAGCTGATCTGCCTGACAGCATATTGCCAGCACATTTTTAGGTGAAACACGTTGAGCCCTGAAAACAGCTAATAGGCTTTCCCTGAAACAGCCAGAGCATCACTCGTAGCCTGGCTGCGGCCGCGATCTGGAAGAGAATTCCAAGGAGCTTTGCAGTTCACCACTTGTTTTGCATCTCTGCAAATCCCGTGTTATGTTCAGATGGTTTCAGGGATTAAAGAAAAAATCCAAGTGTTTTTTACTGAGGGGAAAAATTCACTCGATCAGAGATTGGGGTGAGCCTCACTCAGGCTGATCGTTGCATCATTTTTAAACAGTTGTGCACTGCAGGTTCCAAGCTTCTTGTTTTCAGATTGGATTTCCTAAATCAAAATCTCCACATCTGTGTTCCTATTGAGCCTTCATTTTAAGACTGTATTGTTAGCTCTCTGCTTTAAGCAAAATTAGTATTGGATACTGAAAGCAGGAATTTGTAAAATCAGGTCTAATACATGCCTTTATTGTTAACTGCCTCATCCCTGTGATTAAAATACATAACCTACGGAAAGATGGACCATCGGTTTGAATGATTCTGTCTGAACTCAATTAAAGGAGACAAATATCAGAGCTGATGTCTAAGATGTGCCAAGGGATGCATTTTTTAAATCAGTGAAAGGTGCATTGCAACACTGAGAACTGCAGAGAACACATCCAAAAATGTGGATAAACACTTCATAGTGTGTTATGTTTTCCAGAGGTCACTTCTGTAACACACTGGGCTTGAAAAGTACATTTTATGCCTATTCCATTAATCTGATAAGTTAATACAAAATTATTTTAATTACTTTTATTGAAGCACTGTATATACCTGAGTCAGTATGTACATTATAACTAATAAATAAGCATTATTAGACTTGGTTGAATTATTAATTGAGGATAAATTATCTGACAAATACAGGCTTCTTCTCTGCTTGTGTCTTGTTTACTTGTTTATGAGAAATCTTGTCTTCCCTGACTGTACTCCTTCTTATATGTGGGGATTTTGGGGGTCTGATTGTTTTTGATAGTTGTTGGTTTGGGTTGTCTTTTTGTGTGTGTGTGTTTTTGTTTGTTTTTGTTGTTTGTTTTTGTTTTTTGTTGTTGTTGTTGCTTGTTTGGTTGGTTGGCTTTTGTTTTTTGTTTGTTGAATAATTAAGGGTATTCAACCAAAGACTGCAAACTTCTTGTTCAGATTACTCCTGCTCTGGCTGCACGTGATCACCTGGGAGACATGGATGTGCCAGTCATGGAGGCTTGTTTCTGGTCACTGGTACACTGGAAAAGAATCCCAAGGATTCAGGGGGACTGAACATTGCAAAGGTGGAGGGACAGCTCTCACTGACTTATGCTGCTGCATGCCAAGCTTGTCATCTGTGTTCTCAGTGTGTCATGTGCAGTCTCCATAGAAAGCTAATCATTTGACAGGGATCATGAGCTGAACAGAACTAATGTATAATTAATAGCTCGTGAAATCTCCAGTGACTGAATGAGGAGCCCCACCTGGGGATCAGAGTGATGAAATGAACAAGTGAGATGGGACATGGACCTTTCATAGACAGCTGATTCAGAGAGGAGATAACCTGGCAGCATCATGGATGCCAAGTCTCTGCTGAGGCTAATCTGGGCACTCAGAAACTTCATGAATACACTGATCGCATTGCAATAGCCCATAAATACCAAGGGGTCCAGATAAGTGAACTAAAGATGTCAACCTGCAAATAAGAATAGCATGAAAGTAGGGAGGAGGACATGGAGGTTCTGAGCTGGTAGGCACATGGAAGGTGGAAAGTAGAGGACACATGGAAACTGCCATGTGCCTGTCCCTCATAGTCCCCACTGGAATGCAGCACCCACTGGTGATGGTTCTGGCAGCAGTCGGCCTAAAGCCATGAATGTGGGCTTGCCAGAGGACCCAGAGGGAATGCAAAAAGTGGGCAGCTTGGGGGTGTGCCACTAAAGCAGTTGCTGGGCCCCCCACCAGTCTCAGGAAGGACATCTCAGCTGTGGGCATTGCCCAGCCTGGGGCAGGCTGCAGGAGGATATCCCACAGCTCTGGACATCCCCAAAGTGTCACAAAGACAAATGCTGGAAGATGAACACTCAGCAGAGCAAAGAGTAACAATGAGCATTGCAGTTTGCTCACAGATGCCTTTGTCTTGGCTGCTCTCATGGAAGTTCACAGTAAGAAAGGCTATTGTGCTGACAAAAACGCATGTGAACAAATGTTTACATAAAACAAACAGGGGAGGGATCGAAACAGCAAAGGGAAGGGTGTCCTGATTGTGGCAGGGTTTCAGGAGCATCCTTTCCCACAGGTTGGCTTGCTCCTTTAGACTGACTGCCACTACTGAGGTTATTGTAAAGATGCAAAGTGCAGGTTGCAGCAGGCACCCAGTCAGACACGTCTGGTGGTGGCATTGCCAGCATGCAGCTTATGGGATGGAGGGCATCTCCCCACATTCCCATCGTGCACCCCACAGCTTGTTGCATTAAAAGGAGCAGTTCAAAGCCCTGCCTCTGATGCATGTTTTGCTCCTGATGTGGCAGAAGTGATTTTACACTTTTTGCAGCAGTTCTACATCATACGATGCATGAGAGACGTGGAGCAGGGCACAGGTGAACCTGCCCACTCCCAGCACATCGGGTACAGAGCGTACACGAGCCACGCTTTGCTGATGTTCTCTTTCATTGAAGATTAAGCCTCCATTTGTTTTCCAGCATTTGATGTTTCACTCCTAATGATCTCCAGGCTCGGCACCAAAGTTGTCTCCCTGACAGCGGGTGCCAAGTGTGATTACCCGCCTGGCTCAGATCGCGCCTCGCCACGGCAGTACTGCAGCAGCCAGAGGCAGCGCCGGCACCCGCACTGCCCTGTGAATGTATGCGCTCCACCGCTCGCTCTCTGGGTTGGTGGTTTTTTTGTTTTTTGGCTCTATATAACTGCACAAAGGCAACACTAAATAAGGAAAATATGTTTCTCAGTAACCCAGACTGACAAAAACAAAGATGGCATGCTTGTATAATTAATTACACGTCTAACTTTTTTCAGCTTTTCTTCCTTCCAAATACCCCACCACGACTTTGCAGCCCAGGCTCTGAGTGAAGCAGAAATAGATGTAGAATGATGAAATCAGTATATATTATTTTTCCCTTATAACACACTACAGATCTTAGGTAACTCCTGAATCTTGGAGTCCCTCTGTGACTGCTTTCTGCTGTGAGAGCAATTCATTAAAAGTTAATTAAAAGGTGAAGTTCAATATGTAGTTTCCTTTAGCTAATCCTCCTAAGGCAGCTTCATATGGCACTAATGTATCCATTTTGTTGATGTTAGAAAACAAAAAGGCAAGATTGTCTAATTAAGAGGTTGGTGTTTACAAGAGAGAGGTTTTCTAATTGGCAACTTGGAGTCTAAATTAATCTTAATGCCGCTCATTTAAGCATTCACAATTGAACTCGGACTTTTCCCCAACAAGAGCCCACAGAATGTGAATCACTTCCAGGGCCTTTCAGTACAACTGCATTCAGCCTTTTGCTCTTTCTATGCCCAGACCGCTCTGGGAACCCAACTGCGCAGCCCCTCACTGCCTGAGCTGCTGGCTTGGTAGGGGAATCTCCTTGCTACAGACTTTGCCAGGCAGATTGACTCCCAAAGATGGGATTTCATCCCCTCTTTCAGCATGTTTTCACTCAAACATCTGAGCGTGTCTTGTATTGCCAAACACATCAGTATTTTTCTAGTAATACATTTTAAATGCTTTGCAGAAATGAGCATGTTCCATCTGATTATCCTAGTGCCAATCTTTTTCTTGTCTAATAAAAGACAAAAGAATAACAACTGTATTCCTGCTAATTCAGGCTTCTTTTGACAAAAGCTACTAACTTCTTGCCTTACAGTGGAAACAAAGAAAAAGAACACAACATTCCCCCTTCCTCACAAATATGAATTTACAATGCCTGAACATGTCTATAAGAAAGGGCAAAATTATCTGAAGTGGCTATCACTGAGGCAGTTTTGGCCACCCAGACTTTAATTTTGGCGACCATGCTGGTAATAGTATGAGGAGGAAATCTACAGACTATCACAAAAATAAAACAGCCAAGAGAAAACCAGATCTAAAATATAGGCTATCCAGAACAACCCTTTCCTTTTTGGAAAAAAAAAATAAAAAATAAAAATGGAGCTACTGGCAATGACAAAACTTGATATGTTCATCAAAGAATGTCACACAGCTGAATTAAAATTGCAACTTGCCCTGAAAACAAAAGTGCCACCCAAGGGCTAAAGAAGGTGACTTTTCATTTACAACGTCTTATATTGATTTTTGTCTCTGCAGCCGTCACCAGCGGTTCAGCCATTCAGTGTGCCTGCGTCTGTGTGTATGACAATCTGCCTCTCCTTTAAAAGAAGCCACGTAGGCAGAACATTTTCTACTTTTATCTCAATGTACTTCCTGCGGTAACCCTATGCTTGTCAACAAAAGCTGAAGGCTAAAAAAACATCGCTGGTCAACATGATGCTTTTCACCCAACATTTCCACCTCATTTCTTCCTCTTGGTTCTTTTACATGGCTGGCCACTGATAGACAAAAAGAAAGGGGAAGGAGGAAAAAAGCATGAAAAAGGTTTTGTCTTTTTGACAAGCTATGGAGGACCCCAAACACCAGTCTGTGTTGCTTGGACGCCACAGACTTGTTGTGCCGAACTGGGAGCTGTGCGGTTGGAAAGTATTCACTGCTTGCTAAAAAAAATGTGCTGGGTACGCCCTTGCGTTCAAGGTATGGAAGCTAAATGTGGGAGCAGGCTTCCTCAATTCTGAGATGCAAAAATGCACTGAAAAAGAAAAAGAAGGAAAGAGAAAGAGAGAAAGAAAGAGAGAGAAAAAAAAAGAGAGAGAGAGAGAGAGAAGAAAAAACTTGTTTCACATACATGGGAACGCCCAAGCCTTCTGGTTAGTCCTCCGCGCACGAACACTAGATATGCTCCAGTATTTCTGAGAGTGGGAATAGCATTCTGGATATACTGAAATTAAGAGGTTTGAGTATGTCTGTGAGTCTGCTGAGTTCCTCACTCTGTGTTTTCCAGGAGAGGAATGTGAAGGAGTTTCCCAGTTATCGCCTCCATACCTTTGCTGAGAATGGATGCCACAAATCACGTGAATAATTAGTGACACTCCTAAGCGTCTAGCACTGTGCCCATTTATTTTCTTGGCACAAAATGTATTAGTTCTACACGATTCATTTAGTTTACATTTAGCAAGAGATAAATTTTATTTGGAAGCTGTACTGAAAGACAATATATACTCTATGTTGGAGGAAAATCTATTTGCTCTAACACCATAGGTTTTTTAAAAATAAAAATCAGGAGAAATAGCACGGAGCTAATTTATACTAAAACCTAATTTTTGCAGAGCTTTAGATTGTACAAATCTCCTGACTAAATGGTCTGCAGTGACCTTTTCAAGAATGCCGTACTCAGAGCTAAACTCTCACCAAAAAATGCACATTTCTGTGATCCCCTCATTTAGATAATAGCTCTGGGCCTTTGGCTATAAAAGTGGAGTGAAGGGAGGGAAGAAAAGAGAAAGTTTTTCTTTCTGCACAAACGTTAATGAGACTTTTCAACTGTGCTGTAGAGTGGAGGAACTTAAGCCTCTCGAGGTGTTTCTATTTTCCAGGCTTTGAGCTCTTGCTGTGCCTTGCTTTCTCCATCCCACCTCCCAAAGGCCTCCAACAACCCATAGCTTTGTCTCTCCAATATTTCTCAGTGTAAGCTATGCTTTACCAGGACCGCTTTTTGCTTTCATATTTTAGCAGAAAAGCAAATAGAAGTGGAGACTGTTTGATGTATTTTAAGTAGAGAAGGCAAGTAAAATATTTTTTAATGGGGATAAGAAACCTTTCAGCCAACAGGATGCTGGTTCAGTTCCAGCCCAGATGAAGAACAACTAAAAGTTGCTACCATCTAAAGGCTATTAAATCCTTTGTAAAGTGAGTAGCTGCCTAAGTACCGTTCCCAGCGGCCACATCACAAAAATACACTAACAAGTACGTCTGTCTTCAGCTTCCCTCTTGCTGCTTTCTCAGTGAGAAGACGAGGAGTGAGCCGCCATGGGGATCAGCCATCCTTTCAGGAAGGCTATCAACACTCCTGGAGGTTTGTGCGGCAAGCAGAGACTTTCTCATGTGCTGGTAGGTTAAACTGCCTGAATATACTGATGTAAGTAGTCTATCTCTTGCACTCCCTTTCTGACAGTTTAACAAGTGTAAATCTCTCAAAATACAGCTTTGGAAAGCCCAACTCTAGGCTGTTCCCAGCACACAGGAGAATGAAAATCTAGGCTGGTATCAGGTAGTGATCCCGTCTACCCGGTTGGAAAGCAGACACACACAGGAGCAGTGCCACATCCTGGTATGGAGGACACAGTGACACATCCACTGCCCTGCAGAGATGTACACAGAGACTGGAGAGGAAGTCATGACACTCAGGGTTGGTGATCGACCCAGTAGACATCTGCCGGCAGTGGGATCCCAGTTTAGGATCATTAAACTTGGAAGAGACCACTAAGGTCATCTAGTCCAAGCACCAGTCTGTGCTTCCATGCAACAGCTAATGCTCAGTGCATTGATGGAAAAACAAACAGGATTCTTCCTTAGCAGGGTGCCTGTTCTGCTGAGTAAATGCTGTTTTACCCATACATCCCTCTGTTGAGCAAAACACGGGAAGAGGGGGGAGGCATAAAGCAGAAGCCTGACGCAGGACTGTAGGAATACAAACTATATTTTCATGCATACACACAGACTTGTTTGCTGAAAGTTTCCCGTACATCAAATTAAAACAGATAAAGCAACAAACTCAGACACCATTTACCCATAGGGAATAAGCTCTGCCTTTATTTAGCCACTGAAAATTTACTCCTGCTTGTCTGTATCACTAACCAGCTTGGGTAGAGCGATGTTTTGATGCCAGAATACCCGTGGGGTTTCCAGAGAACATATCATAAGATTCACAGCTACAGACACATCTTCATAACTAAGCAAATTGGACCTGGACAGGAGCCTTGTGCAGAGCTACTCCGCTTGCAGAAGACTGGGGGCATTGGCAGAAGAAAGATTTAGCACCTCCAGAAGCATGCTGCAAAAATGCACATACGTCACTGGGTATTTCTAGAGCTTGGAAGAGAGAGAAGAACTAAGAATGACATTCTGTATTTTGGGACAGATGCTTCCAGTCATACTTGATGTTTTTAATCCTTTTGTGAATATGGCCCAACATCCTTCCACGCTTTTCACATGGCAGAGAAGGCACTTTCCTGCCTCCCAGCGGTGTTTTAAAAACAAAACCTGAAAGGCTGTGAGGAACATGCTAGTCAGAGAACCAAGCCTTGGACTCCACATCAGCATGAGTTTCTTTGCGCAGGGTAGTGTCTGCAAGGCCCAAGCCATAAAGGTCCCATTTTGGCTCCGTTCTCGAGTGGTTATAAGGGCCTGAAAACCTGCAAGTAAATGAACTCCAGCCACACGAGTGATTCTGGTAAGCACAGAGGGTAGTGTTCCTCCTACTGTGTTTGCACAATAAGACACTCAATAAAGCTGCCTCAGTGCCGAGCGACCTGAGCCAGCATGACCTATAGAGGGACACACATGGCAAAGACTCTTTTAAGTTCTCCTTTTATTTGAGGCTTAGGATTGCTTTACTGTTCTCCATTTTCTTTTTCATAATGTAGAGCAAAACTTAAAAGTGGCCCCAACTTGTAATGAAAGCTGCACCAAATTTTAGCAAATAAATAGCCACTTAAAGAAAAAAATACTACTGTCCTGGCTGGGAATTTTAATAGTGCTGCGCTCACAGCCAGACTGCTTGTAACTTTTCTATTAAAATGTTAAATCGAGAGCATTAAACAGCTTCCAATTAAGGGGTATATTATCACCTCGATGCACAGGGAGTTTCACACGTAAATCCCTATGTATTAAGAAGAGAATATACCCTGTGGCTTTTTAAATAACAAATAAAAGTTAAAAGAGCTTTTGCAGGAGGTAGAAGAGTCATGGCAAGGCTTATATTTTACCACACATAGGGTGGAAGAAAACTAATTTTTAAAACTGTATAGAAAGAGAATTTATTTTCATTTTTTTCCCCACTATTCCCAAATATTTCCACTGGGGCCTACTTACTAAGATGAAAGTCTAAGTATTCCATTAGACTAGAAATAATGAGATCTGAATGCCTTTCACATACACGGTTTGGAGGTGTTGTTGGTCATGCCTTTTAAAGACTGAGGGCATACTTCTCATTTCCTTGGTGTCTTCCCTATGAGTCAAAACTCAGTTTTGTCTAAGGCAAAGCAAAACTATTAATTAATTTGAGTTAATATTACTAAAGAGACAGAAACAGTTAATAAATCCCACAAGCATCTCTCAGGTTCCTAAGGGCCTTTAGGAGTAAAATGTGAAGAGCTGCAAGCCTCCCAGTCTCTACTAATTTTTACAATTTTCAGTATAAATGCAAGGAATAATGCACACTTGGAAAACTCAGATGCCACTGACAAAGTTAATTAGGGATTATTGTCTATGACTGTTGCCATTAAAGCCAGAAAACAGTCCAGCCATAACTTTTCCCAACAGTCACTGTGAAACCAGAGGCAAGTCAGTTGGCCACCACATCTCTTGATCTATGAATGTATCTCACTTGTGTCAAGGCTGGGAGGACACAAGCCAATGAGAAGAGTTTTCACACTACATCACAGAATCACAGAATCGTAGGGGTTGGAAGGGACCACCAGAGATCATTGAGTCCAACTCCTTGCCAAAGCAGGTTCCCTACACCTGGTCGCACAGGTAGGCATCCCTGCTTGTGGGTGTTGAAGTAGGGCAACCATATGACATTTGGCTTAGTATGGACAGGTGGTGGCTCCAAGTTTGGGCAAGCAGGGCAAGGGAGGTGATCCTCATGCCCCTCTGTTCTGTGCTGGTGAGACCTCATCTGGAGTACTGTGACCAAATGTGAAGCTCTTAGTACAGGAGAGATGTGGACCTGTTGGGGTGCTTCCAGAGGAGGCCATAGAAATGATCCAATGGATGGAACACCTCCTCTCGGAGGACAGACTGAGAGTGTTGGGGCTGTTCAGCCTGAACAACAGAAGGCTCTGGGGAGACCTGAGAACAACCTTTCGGTATCTAAAGGGAACAGACTCTTTAGCAGGGTCTGTGGTGATAGGACACGGGGAAATGGCTTGAAACTAGAATGAAGGTGATTTAGATACTAGATAGAAGAAAATTTTTGACAATGAGAGTGGTGAGGCACTGTCCCAGGTTGCCCTGAGAGATGGTGAACTTTTGGCTCTAGGGGCAGTCAAGGTCAGGCTGGCTCTGAGCAACCTGATCTAGCTGTACATGTCCCTATTCATTGCAGGGGAGCTGGACTAGAGGTCCCTTCCAACTCAAACAGTTCTATGATTCTACAATTCCCTGAAAGAAAAGATAGCATTCAGGCTATTTTTCAGATTTCAGATGGAAGCAAAGGAAGCTACCTAATTTCAGATTTTCCACTATATGCTTGAGAGTAAAAAGATCTGAATGTTCTTCACTCTCTTTCACTATAGACTGCCAACAGTAGGGTTAGGGTTAGGGTTAGGGTTAGGGAAACCTCTGAAAAGTTTAGCATAAATTCTTGGGTTTTCCTTTGAGACTCAGCATTTATTTGACAGTGTTGAAATACAGAACACACCAACACAGACCAAGGTAGCTAACTGCAGATGTCCACTTTTAAAAATTAAGTTGTTGTTTGTTTCTTTAAGAATTAAACTTTTCTCTTCTCTTCTCTTCTCTTCTCTTCTCTTCTCTTCTCTTCTCTTCTCTTCTCTTCTCTTCTCTTCTCTTCTCTTCTCTTCTCTTCTCTTCTCTTCTCTTCTCTTCTCTTCTCTTCTCTTCTCTTCTCTTCTCTTCTCTTCTCTTCTCTCTTTTTTTTCCTTTTTTTTTTTTTTTTTTTTTTTTTTTTTCTTCCTCTTCTCCTTATGTTGTTTCTTTATTAAGTAAATGCTGGCTGTATCCTGTGAGTTTAGGGTGGACTGTTGGTAAACCTGTTATCCATCACAGTAATTCATAGAATCTGGCATGTACCAGATGGACAATATTCCATTGTTTAAAGTGAGCTCTGTCAATCTTTGCCATTGATATTAAACAAAAGTCAGGATTATTAAAGCATATGGGTACATGGCCTCATACACTGGTTAAGCTTTTGCTTTGAGAGTGTGACTGCTGTTGTTGAGCATTCTGAAAATATATATAGTGTGTTTCAGTACATAGGGAATCACAGATGTCAAGGGGAAATGATATGTGAAAGCAGTGTACGTTTAAAAATGCAGCACTACTGTACCTGCTTAAAAGAAAAAGAAACTTTCCTCCTTCTACCTCCTTCCCCCTGTTGCCAGTTAAAATGAACTGTCAGAGCCTGGATAAAGATACAAACAGGATTGCATACCTTACCAAGCCTACAGTGACTCTTAGACTTTGATCTAATTCTATTTGCTGCTTTATGATGCATGAAGCTGTCAGATAAAGAGGTGTTCAAAAAAATCCACTCGAGCTGTCAGGGCTGACAAGCCCTGTGATGGATTACAGAGAAAACAAAAGGGTTATCACCTTAACCACAAACATTTATATCTTTTTTTCATAAGGGTGCTTCAATCAACATGTAGTTACCAGGGTGCAGGTTGTTGTGAGCCTGTAGGAACACAGATCCAATGACACATGTTGAAACAGCATTTAAAAAGTACAACACACATGCGTTGGCACTAATATGCTGCTGACATGGTACAGTTGTGCTTACTTAGATCAAAGATAAGAACCCTATAGTTTCCTATATAAAAAGGATTCTTTCCTGAAGAACAGATTCCCCCCTCCTCACCCGTCTTTCAAAGATTAAACACAGTCATAACAATTTGAATGGGGTTTAACTCAAAAAAGCCCAGTACTTAAATATGCCCATATGATTACTTACACAATAGAAACTTCAGCATAGAATAAAGAGCAGTTAGCATTTGGCTCATGTAGAGGAAACAAAACAAAACAAAACAAAAAAAATTGCTTTAGCTCCTTTTTCAACATCAAAAAGCAATCTCATGGCCCATTCATCTACCACCTCTTTCCCCTCTCTTGCCAAAGCCTATCAGTTCTTTAAAGACAATTGCAACAAACAGAAATGGACCTGAATGCTGCCGAGCAAAACTAATACTCTTGCTCTAGCACTGCTTCTTTGACACTTTAGGAAAGATAAGACAAAAAAAAAAAAAAACAAAAAACAAAAAATCCAACCCACATCTAGACTCTTACTTGAATTCATAATGCTAGCATTTTACCTGTGGTTTTGCACCCTGGATCAAGACAGCTCTTGTTCCCTTCTGGGCAGTATGTCCACATGCTCAGAGTGACCAGAGGCTATGCTACAGTATGCTAAGTTCATGTTTAATTCTTCAGTGGCTGTTTATCCCCCAATTTATTGTTTGCGATAATGAAATTGGCTGGACACTAAACTTAACTGAATGGGTTAAAAAAGGAATCAAATAATTTATGGAGGACAGGTCCACTAAAGTGGGTTAAATGAGAGGCATCTTCACATCTTATCTTGGGTATGGGTGCCAGATGTTTTGGGTGGCAGACTGGTTCTCACTGCAGTTTGCATTTGCAGTGCAACTTGATATGAGAAAATTACTTGTTTTTGGACACTGGAAAGACAGCAAACCATTTTGAAACTCCCCAAATGATGTGCTGTGTTACCACAATCAGCATGCACATGCTTTTAGAAGGGAGAAAAACAACAACAACAACAGAGAATTCTGATAATAACAGCAGAAAACCCAATTCTAGATTTATGTATGTGACTGTTCTTCACAGGGCAGAAACCTGGGCTATGTTCCCTATGCACATCAGGGTAAGATATGAACAGGGAAAAATCTCATGGGAAAGTATTTGGGGCAGGATGAAGAGCTGAGAGGAAACTCTAGCAGGACTGAAAAGAATTATCTCTGACAAAAATGGACCACCTGGCAATCACAGTAAATCATGTCCATATTAAGGTTCTCCTTTCTGATTTCCCCATAATACCTATTGCCTAAAGAGAAACAAAAAGTTCCAAAAGCATTGTTTACACAATAAAATCTAGAAGTCTTCTTTATGTACATCAGTATTAGATATGATATTAGTGGGCAGCCATAGAGGAGAAAGAGAACACCTTTTCTTCAGTAATTCCATCAAATTTTATGGTTGTTCCTCTTCTCAGCAGTATCTCTGGCACAACTCATCAAGCACTAGTAGACACAAGCATTACTGTCATTCATTGAACTATATTCCTATGCCACAGCCATCCAGCAAACCAATAAAACTCCTTTTCAAAAAGTCAAAAGGCAAGCTGGTTCAGATAGGCCATTATTAGTATGCACAGAGTGTACATTCACAGGCAATAATACAGTGGGAATTCAGCTAGCCTGAGCATAGGCTGATGTGAAGCATATGATATTACTTATGTAGGCATGAAAGCAATCTGCTTTAATATCAGACACTTTAGTGCAAAGAATGTCAGGGTTACCAAAGGTTAAAGACAGGCCGATGGATTTTTTTGTTGGATTTTTTTTAGCACAAGCTGAAAAAATGTGGGATGACTCTTTCAGTTTTCAGTTTTTGGGGGCTTCTGATTAAAACAGCAATAAATGATGCCAGCTAAAAACAAAAGAGAGGTAAAAGCTGGAAAGCGGGACACAAAGCACAATACACTATTGTTCTTTTTTTCCAGAAAAAGGAAAGTGTGTCAAGTGACCAACCCCACCCTACCATGCTGGGAAGCATTGCCCCAGCACCCATGATGCTGGCAGGCTCTGAGCCTCATCCTTTTGAGCCTTTGGGTAGTGCTCATTGAAGGCACACGGTCACAGCGCCTAGCCAGCAAGAGGCTGATGCTTGGCCACAATGCTGGGCCAAGGGCTTGGTGAGCGCATGGCAGGCTGCAGGATCAGGAGCTGCCTGGCCCCTGGTTCCTGCAATCCCTCACTTGCAACCCACCATGAACAGCTGCTGCAGCACTTTGAACTTTCACTTTTCCTTTAATAAAATTAAAAACCAGGCACATAACCAAGCTGAGAGCTTCCAAAATCTCAGGTGGGAAGCATTACTGAGAACAGAAGCCAGGCAGACTGTTTTCCAGGGGCTGATTGCTTTTTCAGAGTGGATTAGCATCTATTTCTTTTTATTTTTTTTCCCCAGCGCTGGAATCTTTGGGTATTGGGGAGCCAAAGTAATGGGGGATCTCTCATGCTGCTGGGTAGGGAGCCATGACAGAGAACAAAAAAGGAACAGAAAATAAAGAGGTTTCTCACATTTTTCTCATAAACACAATTTTTGATTTCATATGTTGCTGAAGATTTAAAAAAAAAAAAAAAAAAAAAAAAAAAGAGTAAATATTGAAGAGAAATAATGCAAAGCATCATGAAACCATTTACTTTCATATCCTACTATGAAGCCACTAAATCCCCCTTATACACTGATAGCCTTCTCTCAGGCTGCTACCTGTCTGTAAGTCCTCACACAGGACCGTGCCAATAGCTGACAGTTTATGACACATGCAAAGAAAGAAAGAAAGAGAGAGAGAGAGGGAGAGAAAGAAAGAAAGAAGGGGGAGCATGCAGTGAAAGGAAGACAGATGGGCCTATCAGTTATGTATATTGTGACCCACCTGCCAGTCACAGCCCCATGGGAATGTGGCATAATAAATACTGAAAAAATTGAAAGTGGGAATTAAACTTAAAAAAAAACAAACCAAAAACCAATCTCCACCCCCAAAAAACAACAACAACAACAACAAAAAAAGCCATCAACAGCACCCAAACATATTGAACAAAGTAAATTGTCTGGAAGGAAGAAGTGTAATAAAGATTTTTTAGGAGCATATAAATCAAAATTTCAAAAGAAATTTGCCAAATGGGGTCTCAGCTCATGTGCAGTTAGTGGCAGGAGGGCATAATTCGTGGATCTAGAGGATGATTGGCAGCACGCCTAGGTATGAGGGGGTTGATGTAATACATATTGATGATGGCAGCATGTATGCTGTAAGCACACACCCTGCCCTAGCAAATCCAGCCCAGCTGAACTTCACCCCCACCCAGGAGCCTCTTCATGTTCTTGTACTGCTCTGAGTTTCATTGTTGAGTGTATGTGTGTGTATGAATCCAAGCCATGCAGACCTGACAAGACCAGACTTCATCCTTCCAGTTTAGTCTCAGTCCTTGTCCCTCAGAGCTCTGCAATAAACTCACTTGTTAAACTTCCAGCTCATGATGACCATCTAGCGTAATCTGATCAAGTGAAAATCCTTCTTGCTAAGCTCAGAAGTAACCATAACATGTTCTTTCTGTGCTAAATTTGTCTCATGATAAATCTCACTTCCCTTCTCAAAAGCAATGAACAAGTAATAGGATGAGAGGTAGAAGCCTTAAGTTGCACCATGGAAGGCTCAGGTTGGATATTAGGAATAATTCTCAGAAGGAGTGTCGATGCAGTGGCACAGGCTGCCCAGGGAAGTGGTGGAATCACCATCCCTGGAGGTGTTCAAGAACCGTGTGGATGTGGCACTGAGGGATGTGGTCAGTGGGCATGGTGGGGGCGGGCTGATGGTTCAACTGGAGGATCTGAGAGGTCTTTTCCAGCCTTACTGATTCTATGATTCTGTGAAGTCAAGAGGATCAATTCTTGCTTCTGTTGTATATTTCTTTCAATCCACGTTGAATGGTGTTTCTACAGTGTCATGGAAGTCCCATTCATCCTCATCCCTAGACTCCATAGTCTTCCTACATTGTATGGATATATGCATCACAGATGATCCCAGTCTGCAAATAGACCTGTGGAAAAAAAAAAAAGTTTTCTTTTTGGATAGGGACCATTGTGCATCCAGAGACTCTGCATCTACCCATCTCTTTCCAATAAAACCTTGCATCAGTCCATGAATAGGACTGTTCCTGGCAAAATTCTCTCCTATTTTACAAGAAAGGCTGTACAGCAGCAGAAGCACTCTGTTTTGCTTTTCCCTTTCTACTCCCCTTTTCTGACTCTGAATACACACTCATCCTCTGCTTCCTGACCCTTTCCTGTCACTGAAACCCTTCTTCCTCTCCTTTTGCCTCTTACCCATTCATTTCCCCATCAGGAAGATATGCAAATGAACGCTAATTCTAATTTAAGGACCTCTTTGATGTAGGCTCTGTCTAACCAGCAAAGAAAAACCTAGCATTATCTCACTTAATTTCTTCTCTGACCTTTTCACTGCTTTTAACCTTAAGAATCTGTTGTCTTCACATCACAGTCAGAAAGAGAAATCTGTGATTGTTTAACTGTTTTTAACAACGCTTGAACTGAGGTAAGTACCTAAGAGAAAATACTAGCAGAAATGTTTTCTTGTATTTCTTCATATGGGAAGAAATAAAATCTTCCGAAACTAGAGACGTGACTGCAGAATAATTCTGCCATTACTGGGGACCCAATTCACATGTGGAAATACCAGATGGGAACTCACAGCACCTCATGGATCTGAGGAAACAGAAAATCAGATGCAGTCCTTTAGTGTTGTACTGCATCTGGACAAGTATCACATGGCTGGGCAGTGGCAGGAAAACCCACCTTGGGTGACATCCTATAAAGGTTTTTTTCATGAGATCTAACTCCCTATGTAGAAACAAATATCCACATTTGTTCCCATGCTCATTCATCATCTCTTTGTTTCTCCACAATCCTTGCCTTTTATTATTTTGTCTAGTTATGTGTGGTCTAAACATTCCTAAGTTAACATAATCTAAAATTTTGAGGTACATCATTGATTCTACACAACCCCCTCACCCAAAACCTATAAAACAAAGCCAGTCAACTCAAATATATCAAATATTACTCACTCTAGGATACGGCCAACATGAAGATGATTCCCATTTGTACTGTGCTCCTGTCTTTGCCATGTCACTTTGATATTTAGAACAAAAACTGAGCTACTTGTATTTTAGGGACAGTCTCTCCACAAACCTCCTCTAGGAAATACAAGGATGTAAATTCTAACTGTTCCATGTTAGTGATGGTACTTAATACATATAAAGTCTGAGACAAAAGTACACTCATCAACAATGAAAATTAAAAAATATATGGAAAACTTGAGTGACCTGTATTTTCTAGTAAGATAGAAACAGGCACTTAAAATGAGTATTGTTTGAAAGCAGCCTGTGGAATTGATATGCAAAGAATTTGCAAAGAAAAATACATTGGGTAAAGGCATGGGAACAACTCTTTCTTTTGTATAGGATGAATTTAAAAGGTTGATGACACTTCTGTGCACAGCACTCAAGTTCTTGAGGCCAAATTGCATGAGTTGCACTGTATTTTTTCAAAACACAAAGATCAATTAATTTGTCTTCCTTTGAAAGTGAAGGGTTGCAAATATTGTTAGGCTCATCACCAACTTTTGACTCTTCACCATTTCATTCAACCTGTAAATCCTAATTTCTCTTTGCTTGATCTTTTATACACAATTGTACATTGCAACAGGAAGTGAGACCTCCTCATCCTGTGTCAGCTGAAAGAGACAGCGTGCACTCCCATCTTCACCTGCCTCACTGCAGGTCTTTCTTGATCAGCTACTTCAGTGTATGTCAGCTATGCCAATGTATCTCTGATGAGACAGGCAGATTATTGCATCTAGGGAAAAGGTGGCCCATAAAAAATACTCACCAGTGCTCCACAAGCCAATGGCTTCCCTATTGAAGCAGAGTGATTTACGGGTGATGTGTGCAGCCTGGAAGATTAATCTAAGTATCAGCCTGACAGTTTTCACACTGGATAAGAATAAAATTGATGGATGAAAAAATATAAAAATATGTGCTGCATGTTTAATATATTTTCAATCTTTCCAAAAATATACCTGGGAAATATATATGCTCCTTCCTTGGAAGAAAAATATGATTTGATCCTTCTCTAAACTACCTGTACTGCAAGCAGACATTAAGATGGAAACCAAGGAATCGTAACTCTATTTATTAATAGAATCACTGGGATCTAAAGGACTAATGCGAGGAATGCAGTCATATCCAATCCCACATGATCCATAAGAATTCTACAGTTAAATCCTGATGGGCAGGTGACAGTCATAGGCCTGATCCTAAAGATGTTGAAAGACAAACTCTTACAACTTAGGAAGCAACCTAAAGGGAAAAAAAAGAGAGAGAGAGAGAGAGAGAGAGAGAGAGGTGTCATGTTAGTCATGAAACCATTATAGTGAGAAACAGTTTCACTGAAGTTGGGTGAAACTAACAGAGAACTGGGAAAGAACATTTATAGTTCTAATACAGCTGCAGGTTAATACAGGAAACCTACTGACACCAAGGACTGAAGATGAAAAACTACGACACAATAGATCACAATAGATAAGTCATTCTGTCACATCTGTGCTTCATTCTCAGGAAACAAGAGGAAAAGGTGACACTTTAGGCATTATTGAACCTGCAGTCCATGCAGTACTCTGCTTCACAGAGCAAGACTTCTTTGTGTAAGTCCCCACTTAGCCACTGAAGACCATGGATTCATACACAGACTAGCCTATCACTCTGTGTCTGTCCTCTACATCAACCCACTCAAACCTAAGCCCAGTTTGGGTCCATTCACATTAGCAGCCTAGAGGCCACTTGTGAAGCCTCCTTTGAAGAGGTGAACAGACAGATGTTAAGAAAAATGCATGTCTGGAGGATGTTTTTTAGAGTATGGGGAGTTCTGCAGAGATCCATCACACTACTCAGGCCTGAAATCACACACAGACTTATCTCTACAGTTGTAATGATGTTACTTGGGTGGAAAGCAAGGCAAGCAGGAGCTAGTGTACCCCATGTTCATGGTCACTGCTAAGTCCACTTTTTCCCAGTAGTATAGATACAGTCTTCATGATCCCCAAACAGAAGATCCGTTCTGCAGAAACAGACCTGGGGTCTTTTTGTGGGTTGATAGACTTGTTACTTGTTTTTTGATTCTGCAAAGGTAATTCTTTGTTCTGATAATGTAGTGGATAAGCCACACTTCACCATAAGATCTGAGGGCAGACAGAGCGCATTTCCCATTGCAAAGGAACTGTTAGGTTGGGATAGCAATGATTCCAATAGCATAAATATTTAGACAGACTTTCACATGTTATTTAATTGTTTGTACTGTTTGTGTGACGGCAATGAGAACAAAATGTAGTTCCTCAGAAAGATAATCAATATTGAATCAAAGCTAATAATTTTTCCATGACAGAAACCTGAAAAGCTATGAAAAAAAGAAATATAAAATATCCCTAGAAGCAACATGTTTGTCGTATTTTTTTTTTCACTGGACAGTACTCAAGGTTGATGAGATCATTCATAATGTTATTTCCTCTCTTTCCCTTTTTCATCTCCTTATTTTCATTTGTTTCCCCCCTCCCCTTTCTGTTGATCACACCTAGATAAAGTAAGAGTCAAACTTTATTGAGCACCTGATACCAAACATTTTGTTTCCCTAAAAAATGCAGTAAGAAAGCCTCATTCTCATATTCCATCATAATTTCTTCCCTTTTGTAAGGCCCAATTTTGCAACATTCTTCAAATACACTGGAGTTTAACCAATTTTTCCTTAACCCAGGAACACCATGAAGAAGCCAGGTGCTGTTCTGCAGAGAAAACTGAGATAACTCTTTTCACTGCATCAGAGTAGAACTTACACGGACTCATTTGCCCACATGATTATTTGCCTTACCTTTCCTACTTTGCCAAATACATTAACTTTACTGCCTGTTTCTTTCACTCTTCTCACTCTCTCCTCAATGTTTTCTCAGCATAATCTGAATGAAATTCAGACTGCATGAAATAGTCTCCTTCACTTCGATAAATTTCTGTACCTTCTTCCTTCACTTCCTGTATTCACTGTTTTTGTCTCCAGTGCCCTCCTAAGTTTCTGTCCCTTAAAACTCAGGTTCCCTGCAGATTGTTAAGTTTTCTGTTGTTACTGATCCTAACACCTTTTTCCTGGCTGGAACACAAAAAATCAAGAGGCCATAGAGATTCCCTTAGATTCCTAAGAGCAGATCCTTTGTACTTAAAAAAAGCCCATCAAGTTCATATATGGTGCCTAGTATTAGTATGCCTGTCGTAAAAGATTGCCATGACTAACAACGAAAGATAAAAAGAGAAAGATCCTTTTCTCCCAGTTTTCCCACCCTGTTAACTTTCTGCATTTAGCAATTGTTTGCCTCATCTTTATGGCTCTGTAGGTAGTAGGCTTCCGTTCTCTAGGTTCAGCAAAAGAAGCTTTTAAAGACACAGTAGTAGCAGAGCTACAGGGGAAAGAAAACAGGCTATGAACAGCAGGCAGAAATACACAGGAGAAGGAGACCTGAACAGTTCTGTAAACAGCAGAACCCTAGAGGTATTCAAGTTCAGGCTGAATAGGGCCCTGGGCAGTCTGATCTGGTGGATGGCAGCCTTGCCTATGGCAGGGAGTTAGGACTATATGAGCTTTAAGGTCCTTTCCAACCCAAGGCATTTGATCATTTTATAATGCTATGAAATAGGTAAGTCTGGAATGAAAAATGTTTGACTGTCTGGTTTGAAATTCACCCCACATTTGGTGGGGTGACATGTTTATTTCAATAAATACTACACAGTGAACACTAGCAGCATAATGCACACAGGTAACTTCAGTGATGCCCATGGGGTAAGCAAATGGCCTGCAGAGTGCTTTCTGTTCCTGAAGCCCCAGTAACCCATTGGGCAAGCAGCATGCAGGCAGCAGCACCAGCCCAGGTTTGCTGGGTGTTCTGCAGCTGGATCAGAGCAATGGGAGCTGTAGCTGTCTGCTCCCTCCCCAGCCAGTAAAGCTCCTTCAGCTCACAGTCTATCAAGTATGACAGAAGTATGCCTTAAGTCTCTAGCTAGGGGATTAAAGCTTTACAAATCTTTTAAAATCAGCCAAACGGCTCTAGCACTACTTAAAGCTTTTGCCTCATTTCAAGCCTGGGTGCTCCCCAAAACTGCACTAGAAGTAATAAGCATGAAGGAAACCCCTTAATTGCATCATAATAGAGGGGAGGCCTGCTATGATTGCTGAGATTACTGGCACTACCTCAAAAAGCACAGGAGAAACGTAACAGGTTTGCAGCAACTTGCATGAGGAAAGAACCAAGGCAATTGCTGCATCCTATACTGCACACCAGGGAAATCATGGAAAGGGCTCTGGGCTTGTAAATCTGGGCTGGTTTCCTGGTGAGAAAACAAATGCAGCACTTCAGCTGCAGCTAGCACCATGCCCAGGTACCTACAAACTGATTTTACCACACCTCCTCCAAATACTTCCTCCCTGCAGACCTAGCCCACATCCATGCAAATTGCTAAATAGTTTCTTCTAGCAACTTTTATTGGCTTGATCAGCACCTACCAACTTGTCACAGCCAGAGCTGATTAATGCACAGCTTATCCTGAGGTGTGTCCACGATGCCCAGCATAGTGGCCCTGGCAGAATTGTGAGGCTTTGTACACTCTGTAGGAGTGTCAATCTTTCAAAAAAAAGGTGTCTTAATATGGTAACAGATACCAACATAGCATGTCCAAAATGCTGAGCCCTTTACCCTGTTACTGGCTCTTCTAAACGTGTGCCAACCATGGGAAGTTTGTTGCTGCCATTTTGCCAAATTCCTCTTTGGAGGGTAGAGAGCTTGCCCTGGGACTTGGTGCTGCTCCTGCCTTTGGTGCTGGACATGGGCACTCACCCATGACACCCTCACCCATATCAGCAGCACCCTGACATTTCTGGAGTGCCACCTCCATCCTTCCTTCTACCACCACCCTTCACTTGGCCTTGGTTTTATTTCCGTGGCTGTCCTGTTATTACCAGGTATCATTCACCTCTCCTAAAAACCAGGACTGCTGCTTTCAGCCCTTTCTTTGTGCAGCTTGCTGGACGTTTCCTTCCAAATCTGCAAATACAGACTTTGCTTACTCTGTTCTCAAGAGAAAATGAAATCAGTCCAGCTCTTCAGGCCAGGTTCTTGGCTGACAGCTCCTTTCTCTGCCTAGTTATAGAATCATGGTATCATGAAATCAAAGAATCAGAGAATGACTTGGGTTGGAAGGGACCCTGAAGATCATCTAGTTCCATCCTCTTGCTATGGGCAGGGTCACCACTCACCAGATCAGTCTGCGCAGGGCCCCATGCAGCCTGGTGCTGAATGCCTCCAGGGATGAAGAGTTCCATTGTAAAATAATCACATCTTGTACATACTACTTATCTCCTGACCAGCAGCAAAATAGATTTTAAAATGTATAGAAAAAAAATAAATAAAAATTATTTGGTTTTGTTTCAGTTACATTTAAATGACTTAAAATTTTATTCCTCTCAATCAATTTGTTTTCAGTTTAATTTAAAATTAAAACAAGCTGTATTTACCCCTAAATATAATACATGCAAACAATCAAACTTAATTAAAATAGTCCTTAAGCAAGTGCACGCTTACTGCTGTTTTCAAGTCAGATGGGTGACATTAAGGAAGTTGTTGTCTGAGCACCAAACACAGCTGTTGTTGAAGTAGTAAACCAGCTCTTGGCAGGGCTGATCTGTTCTGCAGGTGCCAAGAGGAGAGTTTCTTCATTTCAGCTTACTTCAGCATCAATACCAAATAATTGGCTCTTGCAGTAGTGGGAAATGGAGATCCGCCAAAAGCCTAGAAACCTTGTTTTCCAGTTGAAGAATGTGGAAGAGCGTGAATTACTGTTTTCAAAAGTTTGAAGGCCAGGGATTGGCACACAACACACGCACAAAAAAAAGACATGGATCAAAAGTCTGAAAAGCGAAACTTGCTGGCAAAGGTCACTTTTTTCCTCTTAAGAGAGAAACTTTTCATTTGCTATAATACGACATAATGATCTAGATACTTTGAACACCATGGTCTGACTGGAGTCACACTGATTTCCTGACAGTTTTCATCCAATCCCTGAACCCTTCCAGTTCATTTGCTGTTTATAGGCACTTATTCAGGGTAGGGTGTGCTTCTCCCCCGGTTTCTCTGACAAGCATATCCCAGATAACACTCTCATTTCCAAAAGGGGACTTTTTGGCTTACAGCACCATTGTCTGTCACAATAAATTCTGCCTTCATAGACCTTCATGGCCCAAACCCGGCTCTCTTTGGCTCAAGAGTGTGGGAGATCTGTGCAACTTCTACTACCAGAATCAGCGCTCAGAGTTCTCCAGGGTTTTCCTAGAGACTGCACCAAAAGGAACAAATCTTTATGTGATGTGTGGAGTGATTTTGATCAGATATCACAGGAGAAAATCCACGGTTCAATACATAATGAGAAAAACAATGCAGCCTGTGCCATTACAGTATTTGAAGTAAGGCCAGAGCATGGGATAGAAAACTGAGTTGGACTAAACTTCAGTACACCATATTTGAGGAGATATAGAAAAGTTTCTAATACTGAGTTTGGGCTGAAAAATAACCAGTGGTTTTATTTCTCAATATTTTAGGGGAAAAATATCATTATTATTCATTATTTATACTTCAGTTGGGGGAAAAAATAAAAATTAGTTTATGAATGACGTTAAATATGTCTACTGTCTGTAAGACATAAGAATTGTCACAGTTTAATTTCAAGGAAAACTTGAAAGTTTTTCTTCTTTAACTGAAATGCACAAAAAAATTATGCATTCTAAAGAGAATTTAATAAAAACACCAATGATAGAAAATATTTTGTCTGACAACTCATCTTTTATTCCCCCCTAAAACTTACAAGATTCATTTCTGCAGTGGACCCACCATGCTATGAGATCAAATTATGGAGTTCTTAGTCAAGAAAATATAGTTCAGAGGTTGCTGCAAGTAATTACTGACATAGCAAAACAGCAAATTAATTCATACTGTGAAATAATTATATCCTGCATCACTTTGAGTTTATATTTATGCCATTATCATTATTATTACTCTCTTCCATATGAACTCTTGACTGAATTTGACTTCTAAGGACCATCTTCTCATGTTTCTTAACTTGTTTCACTAAGTGAATCCCCAAGCAATGAATGACACTTGCTTATATAAATTCCAGTGTTATCATTTCTTGAGAGCTTACTCCAAATCTCCTGACAGTGTTCTTCTTAAAGCTTCAGTTCCAGAAATCAGTTACTATCATGGAAATTTCAACTTCAGTTTCTCACCCTCAGGACTGCAGGGGAAAGCCTGAATGAAAAATAAAAGAGACTTAGATATCATAAAAAAAAAAAAAAAAAAAAAAAAAAAAAGGTCCACAAATGATTACTCTTTACAATCACATTATTAAGTCAATCTCTTGATTTTAGGGTCTTTGTAAGGGATATATGAAAACAAGATAAATAAATAAGATAAATAAATAAGATAAATGTCCTTTGTAAGGACATTTATGCTGGGAGCTGTTGGTCATAATCTTGCTAGATGTTCTGTCTTCGGTTCAAGGGGATTCTATGAATAACACACTCATCTATTTTTATGTGTAGAATTTCTATCAATGCCTAAATGCTGAAGCATTTAGTAACCAAAACCAGAAGTTATCTCCTCCATATTTTGTTCCGTAACAGTCTCACTTTTACAATTCCTGGAGTCAGAAACATAAACTGAAACTTTTTTTTTTTTTTTAATATTCCTTGTCTCTAATACCAATTGAGTCTTCTGTTCCATCATCCTCTATGCAACAACATGTTTCACAAAAGTTCAATAGACAGAAGAAATGATCCAGTACATTAATTTGTGAGACAGCAAGTACTCACTTTTCCCTTCTCAAACATCTCTTCACTTTCCCAATTCATTCCCATTGCATGTGCTGCAGAAAAGTACTTTTAGAGACTTATCCATCTTGTGAGTGCCCAAGATATCAGTGAGTTGTTAGATTTTGTTCTTGGAAAAAAAAAAATAATAATGTCATTCTCTGTTCAAAAATGCAATTCAGTGAAAAGAAAATAATGTTTATTTCTTAGTTCATTCAATGGTAATACTATATAGGAAACAAATCCTTATTTAGAAGAAACCAGAAGTCAAACCAGAGAGACATTTAGCTTCCAGGTGTCAGTTTATCACTTAGCAAAACAAAATTTCCCTTTTCAAATATTGTCCTTCTGCATTATGCACTCTTACAGCTTTAAATTATTAGACTGCTGCCCAGCACTGCAAATATGGATGTGCTTAGAATGCCAACATATTCAGACATCTACATCAGCAATAAAATTTGAATTCATGCTCCTTAAAACTAGGCTGCATAATTTGAATTTGTATTCACCTTCCATCCTCAATCTTGTGCACAATTTACCATGCATATCTGAAAGTAGAATGTAAATCCAAAACAGGTTTCAGGCTGCTTGGAGGTTTCAAGACTTGCTAGCACTAGTTTAGACAACAACAAATGTTTTTTTCTACTTTTAATTGTATGGACCACATCCTGGACAGAGCTGAGCTTTCTGGATAAGAAAAACCCTTGTGACTTCCTACCTACATTTCTTGCCTCTTTTGGGCTTCTTGAAATGATCTATTAAACAAACCAGAACAAATGTGACTTCAGAAAACTCTACAATTTTATGTTTAATTTCCATTTGAAAACACTGTGATTTCATTTCTATCCCAACAGGAAATGTACTATACACCACCACTGGTGTACATTACTTTGTCCTTACAGAATTGCTAAAGTTTATATTTGAAAATATCATTATCACCATTTATTTTATAGTTAAGTGATCAAAGTCAAAAAAAAGTATTGTTACCAAGACCCAAAAAAATCTCAGCTACCACTTCATGTCCAGATTCTCTTTAACAGATCTGTTAGATGATTGAGCTGGCAACACACCACTTTCCTACAGGCTTTTCTAAGTTTAATATTTAATGCTCTCAGCACTGATGTTTTCCTCAACAAAAATCAGTGAAGCTCTCAGCTCATGTAAACTAACATCACTGTTGCCAAATCTCACTACAGATCCATCTGAAGATCCATCCCTCTTTTATTTGAAGTTCCTCATAAGAAGACCACTCTGTACATCATTACCTATGCCACTCTACACAGCTCTGTTTGAAACACCAAAGGAAGATACCAAGCAATACCAAAAGTCATCCTGTTGCCACATGTGATGAGTCACCATCTGTAAACTTTTAATGTGGACAGTGTTTCTTTGTATCTTAACAATCTAAATTAGCTGCTTTTTAATTATGAGTAAATCAAAGACTCACAGTAGACTTTCCAGCCTTTGTTGTTCATTTTTCCCTGCAGAAGAAAATAATCTGCAGACCAGTGAGCCGCATATCAAATGCAGCAATACATCCAGCAAACAGACCTGTTGGGTTGAGCAGCCAGCTCGCACCCTGGCTAGTGAATAGCACACCATCTTCTGCCCTGATCTGCTTAGTCCCTGCCCTCCCAAGCTCCAGGTCATCCTGTGCCAATGCATTTGCTGTACGAACGCCCTAAGGTGCATCAGGCAGCAGGTGAAGGTGGATATGCCAATATGGTCATGGCCACCTTGTTACAAGCCTGCAGTGTTCTTAGCCCTCCTCACGACTGCTACATTATGGTCACTCCTCCGCTCCCCAGTCATGCTGAGAAGGACACTTGGCTCTTATAATAGCAGCTTTCTCCTCCCTTCCTGCAGCCAAGTAAGAAAAGACAAGGTTTAGGCTTTGTATATTCATTTGTGCTTTCTTCCTGTGGTGTGGGAGGTTGTGACATTGTGTAGAGTATAGCCGGTCATCGTCATGTTACATTGAAGGTGGTTAATTATTTCTTTGTCAGGATGTCTCACTCAGTATCAATCAATGTTAGAATGGTTAAGTGAATCCTTTTCTTTCTAAACTACAGTGACAAGTATTAGATTAGTTTGGCCCCAAAATTTCATACTGCTTATGTTCTCATCATCACAGTTACCCTTTGGGAATGCATATAGACAAAACAACTGAGCTTCGAAGATGCCTTGGGGAAGTAGTCACACAACTCTTTTTTTTTTTTTTTTTCAGTCTGAAATCCATAGGTTCATCCACAGATTACTCTGAAATCTCATCCAGCAAGTGTGAAAAACAGTTTAGTAAAACGTTCCATCTGGAAGAGAACTGATGTTTCCAAACTACGGTTTACAACTGCAATAGTGCCATAACTTCTTAGCATCACCTCATTTCCATCAAGCACACCACAATTTGTGGAAGCTGTGAGCTTACAGTCACCTTTTCTTTGAAAGAAAATAACTAAAATTTACTTCAAGTTGCTTTTCATTATAAGATACAGGAACAACTATTTTGATATCTTCTTTTTTTTCCACCCTAATACGGACCTTTTCTCCATGTACCAAAATAATTTCTTCATAAGGCTTGGGATTAATTTAGAAAGATTCATGAATTCATGGCATGGTGTAATAAAAAAAGGAAATACCTGAAGATTTACATGCAGTATATTTACCAAAAACACCCATTGGACAAATATTAAATATGTATCCTGAAGTTCTGGGTAACAAGAGATTTAGGCTACCACACAGAAGAAAAACATTTGGGCAAAAACTAAGCCAGACTAGCTTCAAGGGGTAATACACAACCTGTTGCTGCTCCAAAAGCTGTAAGAAATACTCTTGTCATTTTGTCACACATACTTTGACAGAAAGGTCAGAGGAAGAATTATGAGAATACTACCATTAGTAATGTGTGCTACAGAGTCAAAGTGATCAATCAGACAATGACTTTTTTTATTGTTTCAAACCATGAAGCCTCATGTAATGCAGCCCTTTCCCATCTTAATCATTTGATGAAAAAAAAAAAAAAAGGCAAACAAGCAAACAAATTTCATCAAATCCAAAGATTCCAACTAGCATTCTGATGACATTCATAATCCAAAAGAATACATTTTCTTTCTGTTTTTCCCTGAACCATGACATGTTGCCACTTTTAAAAGGTCATTTCAGCTGACATTCATGAGTACAGGAGAAAGGCTTGCTCTTTTGTAAAACATTGCAAAGATTTTATTATTATTTCACCTCTCACTGTTTTTGCTGAAGACTGTGTTGCTAAGACAGCTACTTTTTCCTCTCCGTCCTTATACCAGACACTTTTCAGCAATGGTTGTCAGAAGCTACAAAGGATTTGATGCACAAATGAGCTGGAAGTCACCTTGGCTGGAAGTCACCTTGTGTTTATAATCCTGATGGCCTTTTGCAAGCCAAGGAGACTCCTGATTCTAGGAGTCTACAAAGAGCAAAGAGAAGGAGCTTTTACCCAAGACGAAGACAGATGACACAACTGTTCCTCTCCTCAGTTCATAGTTCATTTACTTGGGAAGCAGCCACGTTCAAGGGAGAAGCTAAAAGAAAGTTTCTGGCTGCTGGGAATGCAAATGCATCAGTTTAAAAACCTCTAAACAAATAGATTTGCCATAAGCATGGTAAAAATTACCTTCAGTTAAAAGAAACCGTATTTTTTCCAAGTGACTAACATACATGCTAATATTTACTGTTAAACATTTTTTCCTCTAACATTTAGATGATTAAAACAAATAAGTATAAACCTGGTTTACAGTTGCCTATGGGGCACTCATCTTGAGAATGCAGCAGCTTTTCAGCCAGACCAGCCCACAGTTTAGATATAACAACTGCAACTGACACATTATGCAAGACGTGCAATCAATGACAAGTGCTTGTATGGAATACTTTTAGGTAATCCAGCCAAGACACAGTCCCCACCAAAGCAGGCTTCTATCAGGTTTGTACAAGAGGCTGTAGGCTCCAGGAACTACTTTGATGGCAAACCAAGGCAGTGTGTCTCATTGCTCTGCATTTTGAGACAGCTGTAATAGGAATGTGAGCTTGAGAACAATGGTGTAAGAACAGAAACCTTTTTTTCTTTCCTACCTTTCATGCCATGCTTCAAGCAGTGAAGAAAGGGGCAGACAGAGTGGCTGTTTCTAACAGAGTACTTTGCTGCACCAGAGAGCTCACAGTCTCTCTCCTTTCTCAGGGGAGCATAACTCTACCTATCTGGCCAGTCAGCCCATAAGGAGATCACAGTGACATTTGGTCACTGACATGCGTGTGGAGGATGAATATGTCAAGCCAGATTTATAAACATAGAACTTTATAAAAAATCCATTATGTTGGAGGTAAATTCAGTGCATAGGTCAGATGGAGATATGACTGTATCATGCATAACTCTTGAGTGAATAAAAGTGTTGTCATAAAATATTTTAGATAGGCAGGTAAGGAAGAAGCTAGCAGAAATGCCAAAGCTTCAAAAGAGAGCTTGTGCTTTGAGCCATTGCAGCTTAAATCAGCACAAAAATATAGCTTACCTTCAAGAGAAAGAAGAAAGGACAATTAACATGGGCAACGGGCCTAGGGTTTGAAAAAGGCTATTTACAGACACTGGAAGATGTAATGAGAAACAAAATAAAAAGAGCTCAGCATAAGGTGGGAAGTGGAGAAAAACAGAAGCAGGGGATTATTATCTCATCAGGTATAGCAGGCAAGAAGAAGCTTTGCTGGAAAGGACTGAAGGGCCAAGGTGGATGGCAAATTCAGTCTGTGCCTGCAGTGTTTCTTAGCAGACTTGAATGGGGGGCATGGCCCACAGATTGAGAAGGGATTACTCTCCTCTATGAAGCACTCTTTTGAACTTGTTTAGATACCATATCCTGTTCTGGGGCCCCCAGCACCAGGACAGCTGCGGACAGGCTTGGAGGAGCTCAGTGGATTGCCCCAAGGTGTTGTGGTCTGGAGCACCTGTCCTGTGAGGAGCAGCGGGGGAACTGGGCTGGGTCAGCCTGGAGAAGGGACAGCTTTGGGGTCACCTGATAGTACCTGATGTCCTAGAAGGGGCCACCAAGGAGACAGGCCTCAGCCCCTCGCAGTTTTATATGGTGAGAGGAGAAAATAAACAGCAAAATGGCAACAGAAGAGGTTCAACCAGACTATAAGGAGAAACTTTCTCCTGGTGAAGACAGTCAGGGCAGCAAAGTGAGTTGCTCTGAAAGGCTCTGCCACTGGGGATTTTCAAGACCCAACCAACCACAGCACTGAGCAGCTTGGTTTGGCCTCAGGGCTTTGAGCAGGAGTTTGGAGCAGAGACCTCTGAGGTCTGATCAGAATGATTCTTCATAGGTTAAAGGATTTCCGTCAGTGATTCATCCCGAAGTTTGATTTTGAGTAATTTGAACGTGTTTCAGTAAAGGTTATTTTGAAATAAAGAGCTTTTCTCCTGACTTCTCATTCTGGAAATGCAAATTTCAATTTGAACTGAACATCTTAAAAGGATCACCAAGTGAATAGAAATAAACAATACCTGCTGTCTCTTCCCCTTCATTGTAAACTTTCCCAGTTGCCTAGGTCAGGGGTTGCAAACAAGTGCCTTTGCCACGCAACAAATGCTTTCTGCTTTCACTCCCTTTGAAAACAGCCCCATGAAAGCTGCTTCAAAGCCCCAAACTGCAAAAGGAAAGATTTGACGGTAAAATGTGAGGAAGTCATTGCTTTCCTAGAGAAAGGAAATATCTGGGTTCTCTGGTAGCTATAGCAACACTCTGTAAATATGATTAGCATTAACAAAAAAGTGTATAATCTTGGGTGAATCTTTTATCTTAACTTACTTTTATAACTCATTTTAAAGGCCATTCCTGGTATTATTATTATATGTAAGCTCTTTATTGGGCTGCTGGAAAACTCTATGAGTCACACTCATTTCTGCTATAAATCTTCTGGCGCACACTAACAAGAGTAAGTACATCTCTCAGTCTATGACCAAAGAGACAAAAAGATTTTCTTTAAAGTTGCACAGCGAGAGCTGCATATTTATGAGAGTACGCCACTTTGAGGATTATTTATCACAAGTAACAGACTGTGCAGACAACTGAGCAACCTTATTACAAGTGCATACACACTGGCCTATTTCAGTTATACACATTTCTCCCACTCCATAACTAGAATAAAATGACATGATAAACCTGGGTATGTCACCCTGAGCCACTGGGAAAGTCCACAGCACTGTTGTGCATCATCTTGGTTAGATACATGCCTGTGGTCATATTGTTCCTCTTCTTTTCCTCTTCTCAAAGACTGGAGCAGGCTCCCAGGGTGAATTTCAGGGCCAGTCAGTAGAGTATTTAAAGGAGCTCCTAATATCCCAGGGTAAAATCTAGTCACTGTCTTCCCAATGCAAACAGTGGTATTTTCCACATGAAAAGATAAAAAAAGCCTTTCATTTTGCAGACAACCAATATTCACAGAGACCTGTACTGAATCACTGAAGATCTCTGTTGGGAGAGGAAGTACCATACACTTTCCCCACTTCAGATAGACAGTCGTACAGCTGGATGTGGTTTCCTTCCATTGCAATGTGCAGTTAAACTACACACGTGCAAACAGATTCTTTTTCTCATACTTTAGGAGTATGTACTATTGCAGGTGTTTCCATCATTTTAAGTCTCACTGTTTGTGAATCTGAGTCTTTAAATCCTTACCTACATGAACAAATCCACTGAGAGATCTCTTAGTGGAGGATGAATTTGTCAAGCCAGGTTTATAAACACAGCACTTTAAAAAAAATCCATGCTGTTGGAAGTAAATTCAGTGTATAGGTCAGATGGAGATATGACTGTATCACACATAACTCTCAACCGAATAAAAGTGTTGTCATAAAATATTTTAGACAGGCAGGTAGGGAAGAAGCTAGCCTGTATTAACAGGATTAGAGGGGTCCCCATCTCTCCACATCTTGGAGAATGTCACTTACCTTCCTCAGTTGCTCAGATTGAAGCACTCATCTTTTCACTCGTATCAGGCTGTGCAGTGTTACGCACCACCAAAAAGAAAGGCATAAGAGAGAGCAGATGTCACCATGTCTGATTTACACTGCACTTTGTGTCCCCACTGCTCCTGATAGAGAAACTTCACAAATAACCAGTTAAACTGGCAGCACACTAAAGCCACGTGCAAATAGTAATATCCCCTTCAAGGCTGTGAAGAATCAGGCCCTCCTATCTCCCACTAATCAGGCTACATATCAGGTATCCTCTTGGCAGCAAAGGGATCGTGTAACAAAGACAGAACATGCCTAGTATCTAAGATGAAAAAAAAAGGTAATAAAGCTCCATTTATATCATGTGTTGGTCCTTTTGGACAGTCTTTGGAGCATTACTGATGTCAGTCCCATGTGCTAGTTGCCTTTTGAAGACCTTCATCTGTTTGAAGCTTTTCAAACACTTTTGAAAGAATGTCTACAAAGTCCTGCAAACGCCAAGAGCACTTGATTTAACACGACTCTAACTAAGGCAAAATGAACTGAAGCAATTTCTCCTGTCCCTGCAGGTACCGTGTTGAAATATTTTATCTGAAGTCTTCAGAACTATCCCATTGAAAATATCTTTTAAGAAGCTTCAGTCTCTTCACACATCAAAAAAAGTGTGCAGTGTATTTGTAGGGAGGGGAAAATCCCTAAAATCAATGTTGTTATTGCGGTCCTAATAGGCTCTGCCATATTCTAGGCAGTCTAGTTTTGATAGCAGCAAATTTCATTAAGATCTGTCTTGAGACACCACACAGTTTCAGAACTCCTTAGAAGTCAGAGTTTTCCTTCAAAAACATTTCAAGCAAAGGCTATAAAAATATGACTAGGGGTCTTTTCCTTGATCACAGTAGTACCTCTGGGAAGGGAGTTATTGCTACTCTTGTAGTTTGGTAAAAAGGGGCTACTGTCCATTCTTAAAAGTGATTCGTTGCATCACAATGTGGGGTCTGTGATGTCTGTTTATTGTCTCTATCTCCTCCTGCATGCACCTCTGTCACAATATTTCTGCTGATGCTGTATTTTGTACATCTTTTAAAGAAATCTGCCATGTAAGGATATGAAAAAATACACAGATGATTAGTTAAAAACACGAACAATTCATAAGAACAAAGTGATTTATAAATCTCATGGCTTAATGCATATAGCACAGTCTGAAGAACAGTATGTGCATGTCTAGGAAGTGTGCGGTGTGTAGGGAGTGGGAACTGTTGAGAAAACTTTGGAAAGTCACAATTAATAATAGGAGCAGTTTAAAAAAAAAAACAAAACTGTTCTTATTCTGGGGGGCAAGAGGGGTTATTAGTAACATATATTACCTTAGCAAAATGAAGGCTTCCATAGAGAAAACAAAGAAAAAGTAGTCCTTTTCCAAAAAAGGACTGCTATTCAAAAGGGATTCCAAAATAGTTTTGAACCTATCTTTTTAAGCAGGTAGATGTCAGCCAGACAACTGTGGTCCGTCCTACAGAGCCAGACAACTTAGTGCTGTCCTAAGGCAGCAGTAACTATATGTTGTGGGGAGATTACATGCCATTTAAAAAAATTATATCAGAGTATCTGTAGGGTGGTCTCAATTCTTCAGACTCCAAAGAGGAAACAGAACCTCTATTTACTTAAGGAATAACCTTGGCCTATTCAAGAGCTGTGGGTCATGGGGACAGAGAAAGACAAAAGTAAGTCCCCTGGTAGAGAGCTGTCTGGTATAAGGTTTCGTAACTGGGCTCATGGGAAGCCTGCTAAATGTGTAAGTAACCCATTCCTGTTGCCATTTTCTGCCACAGTGCTTGGCCAGAAGCTCATGGTCAGAGCAGCTCTTGGCTCAAAGGCAAGCTCAGCACAAAGGTACCTCAGGGTGTGTAGGCTGGCACTGCCTTTTGCTGCCCATGAGTTCCTGCAAACATAATGTGGTTTACAACTAAGGTAGGTCTACCTCAACACAGAACATTGGCTCCTAGCAGTTCATCCCATGCCTTGCTTGGTATTTCCTTCTTACTCCACAATTCCTTCTCTAGAATAGGTAGGTAATTTTGACACTCATTATTTGTACTCCTTCTCTCATTAGCCTTACCTGGTAATTTATTCCATATGTTTATTACTCCCAGCATAGAATAGCAGTGCTGGAGTTCCCTCATGTCTGAATTACGTTCTCAGTTTCCTATTAAAAATATTTGTCTACCTACTTATGTTTCCTTTTCATAACGATAAAACCCTCTCCCATGTAATATCTGTACATCCTGTTTTCTGAAGAGAACAGAGCCATTTTTTACCTGTGCTCAGACCTTAATTGCTATTGTTCGGGTATGTCTCACACAACACTACTTCCAGGAAATCACAGACTACAATGTTAGAGTGGATATCACTATATTTTAGAGTGGAGTGTCATACAGACAATCAAAGAAACACTGACATTTTAACTTTTTTATCCAAACAAAGCCTGTCTTGCTCCTGCAACTTGCAACCATGTCCCAACTAGGAAGTTTCATTGAGGATTTCCTGACAATCCCATCTCCCTGTCACATTAGTGACATGGCTCCACTGCTGGGCTCAGTCCTCACCTTTCTGCAAATGGACACCTTCCTCAGCTGGCATTAGCTTTTTGCAGGTATGATGGTAGATCTAGGACGTTAATTGCTACAGGTGAAGGTGAAGTCAAAGAAAGGGAGGTTAAAAAACAGATGAATCAGCACCGTAAAACATCTTGTTAATCTTTTGGGTGGAGGAGATGAATAATGTATGAAGATCCCACTCGGAATGGCCAGTTTTCACTATCATCTATGATAGGTCATGGAGAATGGGGGAGATATCTGAGGACTGGAGGAAAGCCAATGTCACTCCAATCTTCAAAAAGGGAAAGAAAGAGGAGCCAGGAACCCATGGCTGGTCAGCTTCATCTCTGTCTCTGGGAAGGAGACAGAAAGATGTCATCTCCAAGCAAATGGAAGAAAAGATTATCAGGAGTAGTCAACATGGATTCACCAAGGGGAAATCATGCTTGACCATTCTATTAGCTTTCTATGATGTCATGACTTCTGGGTAAATGATGGATGGAACACAGGAATATGAAAACATGAGAACATGAGAAGAAAATCCTTTACTATTAGCCCTGGAACAGATACGCTGTGAAGTCTTCTTCTCTGGAGACACTCAAAACCCTCCTGGATGTAATACTGTGAAATCTACTGTAAGGAACCTGCTTTAGTAGGGGGAGGGGATTATGTGGTCTCTACAGATGCTTTCTAAGTCCTATGATCCTGCCATAAAAACTAGCCAAGAATTCCCATAGCACTGTTAATTGTTGTGAAGAGACCAAAATGAAAATGCAAAGCATCGCCAAGGATGTTATGATCACAGGGATAGGATGAGCCAAGAAACATGTGCCGGGTTGCCATTTTGTATAGCCCTTGTTCCCAGGCTGTACCATCCTGGAGATCCCCCAAAAAAGCACATGCCCCATTTGGACCTCAATAAAGGTGAAGTATAAGCAAACACTGTACGAATAGATAGTGTAGAGACAGGAAAGTATGCAGCACCAATGACTGCTTCAGTGACAGGTAGTATCCTTCTGACTAGATATAACACGATTCAGACTGATAAATAGAAACCTCAGCAAGGAGAAAACCAAAGTCTTTATGGGATGCAACAAACAGCATTGCTAACTACCTTTATCTGTTAACTGTGGGGAAGAAAGCAGACACTGAGAACATTAATATTAACATGTAGCTAGAATGATTTTGGAAACCTTGCTTTTTTTTTATGGCGGTTGAGTTGTCAGAAAAAACTGTATTAAAATCCTATGAACCAGTTGTGGGTTTTTCTTTTCTTCTGTTGTTAGGGTGGGATCTGGGATGGGGGGTGGGGGGGATGTAGAAATAGATGCTGAAAAATGGCTGTCAGTGAACTGACTGGAACAGAAAACATTGCATTAATGAGCTGTAATTTTTTAAGATATGCCTTGGTATAGCATTTTCATGTTATCTTGCTGAAAGTTTTTGCCATTTACCTAGATGAACATTATTGCAGTGGGAACTTTATTGTTTTTATTCTTTTTTTTAAAAAGAAATCTTGTAATTTTTAGCAGCCTCTTTTCTCTATCTATTGCGTAGTCTATTACAAATTGGAAACTGCATTTTTTCCTTTTTTAAACCAGTCCTAGAATGTGAAGTGATGAACTACAAAAATGAAAAACCACAATGTGCATGTAATTGAATAATGATTTTAAAGCCAATGTGTGGTGGCAAATGGCAGGTCTACAGACTGACAGCAAGTAAAGCCTGTTCCATCTCCATATCCTCTTTAATTTTATTTATGAAAATTGCCTCTTAGCAGTTCTTTACTGATTTATCAAATTAGATGTATTGATT